>NC_048218.1:121513043-121671421 GCF_002007445.2 Ailuropoda melanoleuca | reverse complement strand
TATATATATATATATATGGCTGTAACATGTAACATTCAGACTTATCAACCTGGGCATCTTTACAGATTTTAAAACCGCTAAATCTCTGGGTGCCTGGGTAGCTCAGTCGGTTAAGCATCTGCCTTTGGCTCGGGTCATGATCCTAGGGTCCTGGGATCAAGTCCCACATCAGGCTCCTTGCTCAACGGGGAGCCTGCTTCTGCCTCTGCCTGCCGTTCCCCCTGCTTGTGCGCTTGCTTTCTCTCTCTCTCTCTCTGTCAAATAAATAAAACCTGAAACACACACACACTACATCCCTTGAGCTCTCAGTCTAGGGCTTTCTGTGGGCGAATGCCGGATTCCCTAGATGACAGCAGCTTTGGGAGAATCCCTTTGGGAGAATCCCGTGTGGTCATAGAAGTCATGGGTGTGCAGCACTTTAGACACCACTGAAGTCCAGAATGACTAGGGGATGGCTTTATATTCATGTTCTAATCAGCATAATCCCCATGGATCATTTAATTTCCAAATTGTGGCAGGAGTCACCACCCTGCTACCATCTCATCAAGCCTCAGACCATTCATTCAGTCTCACATCGGATGTCTGGTGGGAAATGTGGCCTATTAACCATCAAACGGTGGGTTAGAAACAATGGCCCCATTTTGACTGAGCACTATCTTTCAAAATCCAGTTAATATTTATTTCTTACTTAATTCATAAGCAGTGCCAGAGTGATTTCGCACTTTTAAGTTATAATTAGCATAGTTTAAACCTCACTGGACCCATTTTTTAAAAGATTTATTTTGGGGGAGAGCAAGCGTGTATGAGCGGGGATGGGGGCCACAGAGGGAGAGAAGCAGACTCCCGACTGAGCGTGGAGCCCAACGTGGGGCTCAATCCCACGACCCTGACAGATCGTGACCTGAGCGGAAAGCAAGAGTCGGACGCTTGACCGACTGAGCCCCTGGGCCTATTTTTTAACACCGATATGGGGTATGCTGTTACATATTACATACCAAACAAAGGCTAGATTAAGTTCCAGTCTTAAAATCAGAATGTCATGTCTCAAAATTGTGCGACAAGGACGTAAAACTTAATATTTGGCAACCTTATATTACTACCTTTAGAGTAAAACCATCGAAACATTTACCAAAAGTTCCTGCAAAGTTTTCAAAATAATGCTTTTGATTGAATCCAGTGTTTTAAGTTTCCTTTAGCAAATTACTTTGGAAGTCAAGAGCGGCAGGTCAATAGAGGTCTTCATTCGTGCGTGTCCTTTTCAGTAGATGTGCGTGCTGCTGAGACTATAACAGATGAAGGACAAACGTGAGTTAGGGGTTGATTACAGAGACTGACGCTGAAGAAAGGACCTCTGTGCCCCACGCAGGGGGAGGGGGAGTTTAAAAAAATAGATTTAATCTTAGTCTCCCTACTCTGGGCTAGACCTCCTATTTCTTAGGATTGTCAACATGTAAATTCATCGTAAAAGGGGCAGCTGGGTGGTGGCTCAGTGGGTTGAGCCGAATTCGGCTCTTGATCTCAGCTCAGGTCTTGATCTCAAGAGTCGTGAGTTTGAGCCCCACATTGGGTATGGAGCCTCCTTTAAAAAATAATAATACTATAGTAGCAAATAGTGCATCCTATATGCCAGATACTGTGTGTGTGTATATATAAATATAAATATATATATATAAATTCCACGTTCATCCTGTGATGCAGGTGCTATCATTAACCCCTATTTTGCGGATGAAGGAACAGGCCAGAGAGAAGTTGAACTCGCCCAGGGCCACAAAGCTAGCAACTACCGGCCCGCATCGGAAGCGCAGGAGTGTGCCGCCCGTGCCCTTAACACCGCACGGGGACGAGGAGCGGAGTGGAGACGAGAAGGAACAGTCGTATAGCCTGTACAAAGGTGGGAAGCGCCCCACACGGCCCCACGGCCACGGCCGCTTATGCTCTGATGGTCTGGGGAAAGCCTGCAGAGCCTGCTGCGAGCCGAGGCGACGCGGCCCTTCGTGCGGACGACCTGGTTGCCAGAGAAAGATCAAGGGCCCAGACAAAGCTTTGCGCGGAGCTCAACTGCGGAGTCAGGCCCCACAGCGCTTTTCCCCGAACCGCGGGAAGTCCAGCCTTCGTCTAGCAGCCAGCAGTTTCATCCGAGAGCCCCGCACACAGCTGCTGCGGACCGCTGCCTGCAGAGGCCTGGGGGCGCCGGGGGGAGCTCTGGCCGTCTGTAGCCTGTCTCCCCAGAACACCACTTCTGGGGGGCGGGCGGGGCCGGGGGAGGCTGTGAGGCCTGTGGGCACTTGCACTGCTAATCTGAGAGAGGATCGAGGAGGTGGCTTTTATGAAAAGCCCCAAGGAAAACACACAGCTGAAATCCTTGAGCACCCAGCAGGAAAGGTTCCTACGGGCAGAGCGTTCGAAACAGCCTAGAAACAATGTGTTGAACTGAAGGGAGAGGAGCAGATTGATCTGAAAGCTACCATCTCCAGGGCGCTGCTGCAATCCCTCGTCCACACTGCAAGCGCAAGGAATTTCAGGCTGTAGCCCCGCCCGCTATCCGCGGACTGACCTTGGCAAAGGATGCCCGATTTGGTGGAAAGATCCTCAGATGCATTTTCCAGAGTCCTAGAAGTAGGCTTAGAAAGGGCCGTAGCCACTCTTCCCTTAGTTTCACAGGCCGGAAAGGGGAGGGAACGTGCCCAAGGTCACACGAATTAGAAAGCATGCCTTGCCTTCTAACTCGAGTTCTTCCCGTTCGCCTTTCCAGCTTGTGCGCGGTGCCCAGGGTGCTTTACCAGCAGACAGGGCTCAGGGGAGACCGAGGCTCCCAGAACCTGGCCGGCTGACTCCAATCTGGCCTCTGTGGCTTCTCCCTGAGTGTAAAACAGGCATTCACTGCCTACCTTCTAGGAGGATTGTGAGGACGGCCCAGACAATACACTTTTTATTACAGGGCATGTGTTTTTTAAATGCAGAGGAAGGTTCTAACCGTGCTGGTGCCCCATTCTTAATAAAAACCGTGTCTGTGTGACGTTGGACCACGTGGGCCTTGGAAGGCCATGCTGTGATGGTCAAGGTCTGCACGTCTCAGCAGCACAGCTCTGTGCTTCTAGAGTGGAAAAATCCAAGCCGGGAAGCAAGTTCCTTTTGTTCCAAGACACTGTTCCTTGGTTGGTTCATTCATTCATTCATTCATCAAACATAATTCTTCATTCTTCTCCATCTTTACCATTCTCATCCAGGCTGAGTGATTTCACCTGAGCTGTCCTGACAGCCTCCTCGTTTCTCACCGTTGACGCCCTTGCTCTTCTCCTAACTGCTGCACTCTCCCCCCCGCCCCCCCACCGCGTCCACCCCGGATACAACAGAGCAAAGGTCAGAACTAATCGGGTCTTCCCTTTGCTTAAATCATCTCATTAACTTCCAAGTCTTTTTTAGGATAAATACAGAACTCCAAAAAACGACGGAGTCGGCTGAAAAACACCCCCTCAAAGATGTCTACGTCCTCACTCCCAGAACTTGCGAATATGTTACTACCTTTAAGTGGCAAAAGGGACTTTGCAGGTGTGGTGAAGTACGGCTCTTGAGATGGGACAATCATCCTGGGTTATCTCGGTGGCCCCGGTGTAATCACAAGAGTCCTTACAAACCGGAGGCGGAAAGGTCAGACTTAAAGTGAGGAGCGAGGACAACACAGAGAGCCGAGCGATTCAGTGCCATGACCGGAGGACCTGACCCACCCTGGGCTATAAATTCAATGAGTTAGCAACAACGTTGCTTTTCCTTACATTCCGTCCCCCAGAGCAGCACAGGGCCTGGTACACATTAAGCATTTATCAGACTGGATGAGGTTGGCGCAGAGAGGAGACAGGTCCTACGGACAGCGTCAAACAACAGAGGAAGTGCTATCGAAGGGTGAAAAAGTCCCGTGGGAAGGAAAAGTGGGATGTCACGAAGTCACTCCTATCCCTGGAGCAGTGTTGTCTAACTTTTTATTATGGAAAAACTTAGTCATTCATAAGAGTCGAGAGAAGAGTATGTCAGACACCTGCCCACACCCTGTATCTTCCATTGTCTCATTAAGTAGCAACATTTTGCCAATTGTTTTTCATCTTTTTCCCCAACTACATTTTTCTTTCTGGAATATTTTAAAGTAACCCCAAGAAATTATATCACTTTACCTACCCCTAAGTACTTCTCTTTTGTTTCTGAATATTTTAACTCTTTTTTTAAAGGAGGTGACCATTTACATTTTATTTGTTTTTTAAGTAATATCTATACCCAACATGGGGCTCAAACTCATGACCCCAAGATCAAGAGTTACACACTGAACCAGCCAGGTGCCCCCATTGTTTCTGAATATTTTAAAGCAAATTCCAGCTATTATATCATTTCACCTATAAATACTTCAGCATGTACCTTCAATAGGTAATGATTTTTGTTCATCAAACATGGTATCACACCTAACAAAATAAATAATAATCCCTTAATATTGTCTAATACCCAATCTATATTCAAATTTTTGCTGTTTTCTCCCCCCAAGTCTCTTTGTTTGTTTCTGTTGGGATCCAAATACAATCCACACATTGTATTTTATTGCATGTTCAAGTCTTTTCTTTTACAAATTTTTATGTTACAATAATTTTAGATTTACAGGCAGTCACCAAGGTTGGACAGAGAGTTCCTGTGTATCTTTCTCCCAGCATAATCCAGTCACACTTGTCACAAGGAATAAATTAACACTGGTACACCACAGTTAAACTAGACTTCGTGGGATCTCACCAGTGTTCCCACGTTTTGTTTCACGTTCTAATCCAGAATCCACACTGGACTTAGTCTTCATGTCTCCTCCGTCCCCTCCAGTCAGTGACAGTCTCTAACAGAAATGAGCTGGAAGCATGTGAATACAGGCCCCGTGACACAGAAGGCATGGTCAGTGTGAGCTCCCCCCTTGCCCTCCCCGGCCACGTGTCTGAGTCCCACTCCTCTTCCCCGCCCTCAGACAGCCTCTTCTTTGCAGTTGGTAGGCAATCGACCTACCAAATAGTGGGTCTTACATTCAAAAGACATGTGATTGTCAGCCAAGGCGTGGGGAAACACACACATCTTGGAGGGTGATTTGGCAGGACCTATTAAAATAGAAAAAGCACAGGGCGCCTGGGTGGCTCAGTCAGTTGAATGTCCGGTTGAGTGTCCGACTCTTGATTTCAGCTCAGGGCATGATCTGAGGGTCATGGGATCCAGCCCTGTGTCGGGCTCCACACTCAGCATAGGGTCTGCTTAAGATTCTTTCTCCCTCAGCCCCATCTCTCAGTCTCTCCCCCCTCCCTAAGATAAATAAAATCATATATATATATATATGGCACATACTTTAATGTTCTCAATATTATCTTGCTAAAGAAACACTCCCACGTGTGCCCAGAACCCTGCACGGGGCAGTTCACTGCAGCACTGTTCACTGGAGAAGCCCTGGGACCACTTGGATGTCTAGCAGCAGACGTGAAGCTAACATAACTCAGTCATACAATGCAAGACTTTACGACAGTATGAAGGAACAGACCAGAGATACCTGTCAGCATTAAGAAGCTCTCTAGAATATCCCGGATTCAAAAATGCATCTTGCACTGTGATACAAACAGTATAACTTTTTGTAAAACCCATATACAAAACAGCCCCATATACATTCTGTGAGTTTGTGCATCTTGAAAAAAGTTATTTTTTAAAAATCTAGGCGATATACCTCAAATACATAATAATGGTTATCCCTGGGGGATGGTGGAAAAGGAGAGGATTGGGGGGGGTCAAACTTTAACTTATTTTACTATTTTTAAATAAAGAATGCATTCACGTGGGGTGCCTGGGTGGCTCAGTTGTTGAGTATCTGACTCTTTTTGGTTTTTTTTTTTTAGAATTTTTTTTAAAAATTTACTTGTCAGAGAGAGAAAGAGAGTGAGCACAAGCACAGGCAGTGACAGGCAGAGGGAGAAGCAGACTCCCCACCGAGCAAGGAGCCTGATGGGGGTCTCAATCCCAGGACCCCGGGGATCATGACCTGAGCCAAAGACAAACATTTAACCGACTGACCCACCCAGGCGTCAAGAGTATCTGACTCTTGATCTCAGCTCAGGTCTTGATCTCAGGGTTGTGAGTTCCAACCCTGCGTTGAGCATGGAGCCTACTTAAAAAAAAAAAAAAGAATCCATTCATGTACTACTTCCATGGTTGAAACTAATGTTTTTAAATATATGATTACACATATCCAACAAAGACCTCGTAACAAAAATATATAAATAACTCTCAACTGTAACAAAAAAAAACTCCAATTAGGAAACAGAGAAAAAGCATAAACAGGTATTACACTAGCTGGCAAATAACCACATGAAAAGATGCTCAGCGTCCTCAGCCATTAGAAAAATGCAAATTAAAGACACTGTCAAGATAATGAAAAGACAAGTCACAGACTAAGAGAAAATATTTGCAAGAGACACAGCTGTTAAAAGACTGTTACCCAAAAATACACGAAGAACACTTAAAATTCAATAAGAAAACAACTCAATTTAGAAATGAGCCAAAGACCATAGCAGATACTTCAAAGGCATAGGGCTGGCAAATCAGCGTATGAAAAGATGTTGCCCATTGTAAGTCAGCAAGGAAATGCCAATCAAAACGAGAGCCCACTACCCATCTGTTAGAACGGCCAAGGTCCAAAACACTGACAACACCGAGATGCCGGTGAGGATGTGGAGAAAATGAACCCTCATCTGTTGCTGGTGGGAATGTAAAACAGAACAGCCACTTTGCAAGACAGTGTGGTGGTTCTCAGAAAATTACATATACTCTTGCCGTACAGTCCAACAATGGTGCTCCTTGGTGTTTACCCAAAGAAGTTGAAAACTTACATCTACACAAAAACCCGCACTCGGATGTTTATAAGCAGCTTTATTTTTAGTTGCCAAAACTTGGAAGCAACCCTGATGTCCTTTGGTAAGGGAATGGATAAATGATGGTACATCCGAGAATGGGAATATTGTTCGATCCTAAAGAATTAAATGCATCTCGCTAAGTGAAGAAAGCCAGCCTGGAAGACTACATATTGTATAATTCCAACAAAATGCTCTGGAAAAGGCAGAATTATGGAACTAGTCAAAAGACCGGTGGTTGCCAGGGTTTAGAGAGGAAGGATGAATGAACAGGCAGACACAGGATTTTTAGGACAGTGAAAATATTCTGTGGGATACATCATGATGGATACGTGTCATTATAAATTTGTTCAAACCCATAGCATGTACAACACCAAGAGTGAACCCTAATGTAAACTCTGGATTCTGGGGGATAAGGATGTGTCTCTGCAGTTTCACCACTGTAATAAATGTACCCCCCACTCTTGTGGGGAATGTTGATAAGGAGGCAATGCATGTGTAAGGGCAGGGAGTATATGCCTCTTAATTTTGTTGTGAACCTAAAACTGCTCTAAAAAATAAAGTCTATTTTAAAAAACATGGAGGGGCACCTGGGTGGTACAATCGGTGAAGCCTCTGACTCTTGATTTTGGCTCAGGTCATGATCTCAGGGTCAGGAGATCCAGCCCCAAGCCGGGCTCCATGGTCAGTGCAGAGTCTCCTTGAGATTCTCTCCCTCCCTCTCCCTCTGCCCCTCCCCCCGCTCATGCGCATTCCCTCTCTCAAGTAAATAAACTTAAAAATAAATATTTTTTTAAATGCATGGGAAAAAACCTCTCTATTTGCAGATGACATGATTTTGTATATAGAAAATCCTAACAAGAGGGCACCTGGTGGCTCAGTGTAATTAATTGTCTGCCTTCGGCTCAGGTCATGATCCCTGACCTGATCAGGGCTCCCTGATCAGGAGTGGAGGGTGATTTGGCAGGACCTATTAAAATAGAAAAAGCACGGGGCGCCTGTTGGGCTCCCTGCTGAGCTCACGCTCCTGCTCTCTCTCTCAAATAAATAAAATCTTTAAAAAAAAGAAAAGAAAACCCTAAGAAATCCATTGAAAACTATTACAACTGGTAAGTTCAGCAAGGTTGGAGAGTACAACATCAATATACAAGAATCAGTTGCATTTCTTTATACTAGCAATGAATAATCTGAAACTGAAATTTAGAAAAATAATTCCAAAGAAAGAAAAGAAAAATAATTCCATTTACAAAAGCGTCAAAAGAGTAAAATACTTAGGAATAAATTTAACAAAAGAAGTGCAAAATCTATGGTTTGAACACTAAAAAAATTTGTTGAAAGAAACTAAATACGACCCAAATAAATGGAAAGACACCCTGTGTGTGTGGATTGAAAGATTTAATATTGCCAAGATAGCATACTTTCTAAAGTGATCTACAAAGGAATGCCTGGGTGGCTCGGTCAGTTGAGTGTCTGTCTGCAGCTCAAGTCATGATCTCAGGTGTTGGGATCGAGTCCTGCATCAGGCTCCCTGCTCAGTGGGGAGCCTGCTTCTCCCCCTCCCCACTGCTCATGCTTGCTCTCTCTCAAATAAATAAATAAAATCCTTTTTTAAAAAAGACAAAAAAAAAACAACAAAAGAAAAATATATGGATAAATTGGACTTCATCAAAATTAAAATTGTGCTTCAAAGAATACCACCAAGAAAGCATAAAGAATGGAAGAAAATATTTGCAGATCATAAATCTAAGAGACTTGTATCTAGATTATGTGGGGAAACTCTTATAACAATAAAAAGACAACCCAATTTAAAAGGATTCAAGTAGACATTTTTTCCAAAGAAGACATGCAAAAGGCCATAAGACACATGAAAAGATGCTCCATGTCTCTAGTCATTAGAGAAATTCAGATCAAAACCACAGTGAGGGGCGCCTGGCCGGCTCAGTCAGTGGAGGGTGTGACTCTTGGTCTCAGGGTTGTGAGTTCGAGCTAGTTGGGTGTAGAGATTACCTAAAAATAAAACCTTTAGGGGCACCTGGGTGGCTCAGTCGGTGAAGCATCTGCCTTCAGCTCAGGTCATGATCCCGGGGGCCTGGAATCAAGCCCCACATTGGGCTCCCGAACTCAGCAGGGAGTCTGCTTCTCCCTCTCCCTCTGCCCCTCTCCCTTGCTTGTGCTCTCTCTGAAAATAAATAAAATCTTTAAAAAATAAATAAAAAATAAAATCTTTAAAAAAAAAACAAAACACAAAAACCACGATGAGATTCTACTCACCCAGCAGCACGGCTAGAATCAGAAAGACAGACAGTCGCCAGGAGTTGGTTGAGGATGTGGAGAAATCGGCGCCCTCTTCTGTTGCTGGTGAGAACATCAACTGGGACAGCGGCTTGGGAAAACAGTTTGGCAGTGTTACAGGATTTCTTTGCCTTTACTGCCCGGGGTTCTTGGTCACGCAGCTTCGAAGAATGAAGAGACAGACCAGACGAAGAGGGGTGGGCAGCAAACCAAAGTTTATTGAGCAGTAAAGTTCATTGAGTGATAGCAGAACGGTCCCAAAAAGGGAGGGGAGCCGAGAGGGTTGCCCCAGGAATTTCTAAATCTAAGGGGGTTTTATGGGCTTGTGGGCGGCTGCTTTAATCTGACTAACCCTCCATGCACATCCAATCAGGTTCTTGTCATCAGTCTATGACGTGGGAAAGGGTGGAGGGCTCCTTCCAGGGCGGTGTAAAATCCTTTTAAGGGTGGTTTCCTCTTAGGGTGGGGGCCCCTCGTCCCTGCCTGCCTTTCTTCCAACGATCTTTCATTAGCAGTTCCTGAAAAGGTTAAACATGGAGTTACCATAAAGTATGGCAATTCCATTCCTAGGTATATACCTAAAAAAATAAAAACATATATCCACACAAAAAACTTGTATGTAAATGTTCACAGTAACATTATTCATAACAGCCATAAGTAGAAACAATCCATCAATTCATAATAGCCAATCAATTCAATCAGTTCATCAGAGCCAAAAGGGGAAACAAGGATCAATGGAGAAACAAAGGTGCTATATTTATTCCCTGGACTATTATTCAGCAATAAAAGTGAATAAAGTCCTGATTCCCGCTGCAGCAGGGATGAAACTTAAGGACATCATCCTTAGGGAAAGAAGCCAGAATACAAAAGGCTAAGTAGATATGATTATAAATATTATACGATTCCATTTGTATGAAGTGTCCGGAACAGACGAATCTATACAGACAGAAAGCAGATCAGTGGTTGCCTGGGGCTGATGGTTGGGGAGAAATCAGGAGCGAGTGCTGACTGGTGGAAAGTTTCTTTTTGGGGTGACAACAAGGCTCTGACTTGACTGTGCTGATAGTTGCAGAAGTCTTACTACAGTGAGAGCCACTGACCTGTGCACTTTGAATGAATCGTGTGTGAATTATATATCCCTCAAGCTGTGACCTTTCAGATGGAGACTGCATGCTGTACGAGTCCATTTATAGAACATTCCCCATCTAGAAACGGGTGGGGGTGAACACAAAGAGGCAGCAGGAATTTCTTTTTCAGGGATGAAACAGATCTATATCTTAAATACAGGAATTTCTATACAGATCTATACAAGTTGCAAACACAAATGAATGCAGGGTTTTTGTAATTTAGAAAGTGATGAAAAGTGGGACACCTGGTTGGCTCAGTCGGTTGGGCGTCTGCCTTCGGCTCAGGTCATGATCCCAGGGTCCTTGGATCAAGTCCCGCATCCGGCTCCTTGCTCAGTGGGGAGTCTGCTTCTCCCTCTGCCCCTCCCCCTGCTTGTGCTCTTTCTCTCTCTCTCACAAACAAATAAATAAAATCTTTTTTAAAAAAGTGATCAAAAGTGAGTAAGTTCTGTACTCTAGAACAGTCATGTGCCAGTGTCAATTGAAACTTCCTACCCCCAAATAAGATGTCACTGGTGGGGGGAGTGAGGGGAAGGGAACACAGGACCCTCTGTACGAATTGTGCCATGTCCGGCGAGCCCATAATGATTTCAAGATAAAAATTTTAGGATAAAATAGAATTTTCCAGAATTGGAATGCTCTCTCTCCTGAGAAATGATGATTTCTCCATTGCTAGAGTTTGAAAAGGTTGTGTGACTCCATATCAGGACAGCAAAAAATACATAGTCCAAGGGCTGGCACTCAGAAAGGCTTTTCTAGAGCAAAATTTGGATCTGCGGCTCTACAAGCCAAGGGACAGCCCCCCCACCCCCACCCCGGGGTTCCCCAGGCCTGCTTGTGTGATCTGGAATGTGGAATTCTCCCAGAGTACCTGGAAGGGCCAGCTGCCCTCAGGGCTCCGGGTGACGCAAAGCTCTTTATCTTCGAGGCTGACACAATACCTCAGTTTAGCTCTCTCTGAGCAAACCCAGCCCCAGCCCCAGCTCTTATGTAAAGAAGCTGGGGGTAAACAGGGAGTGGGGGGAGAGGCTCTTTCCAGAAACATCTCTGATAAGAAACAGAGCAACTTCCAGCTCCAGGAGCCATTTGAAGATAGAGACTAAGTCTTACTTTTGAATTTTCCCCCAGTGCCTCGCCCAAAGCAAAAAAAAAGGCTTCTAGAAAACCTCTTAGAGTTTCCTCTAGTCCCAGTGGGTCTCGACTCTGGCTACTCCTTAGAGTTTTTAAAACATTTGCCATATCCAGTTCCATACCAGAGCAGTTAAATCAGATTTTGTTCTTGTTTTTCCTGCTTTCCAATTTCACAGCAGCCTCGATGTCATTCTTACAGCAGCCTCAGTGGCAAGCTTCTGAGGGACGTTCCTTGCGATGACCTTCGACAGAGGTCAGCAGCTCAGCCCCCAGCAGGGTTCACTGAAACCTGATGTCAACTCCATATCCAGTTTTGGGCTTATCTAAGCGTCCATCAGTTTATTGTCTCTGTTTCAATACATGAGTCGCCAAGCCCTCTTGCCCAACTACAGACCCCAACCATTAAAATCAGAAACAGACAAGATGGCTTAACTCAGGCTCCCACTGAAACCCATGGTTCTTATTTCTCATGGCACTTTCTGGAGGCACTGAAGATGTTTTGCAATGACCGGAACATTCCAGTTGCTAGGTGGGGAAAGCCCCGATAGCAATGGAATGCCTCGAAGACACCCCCCATAAGTCCCCTTCCTTGTCCCTGATCTCGTGCTGAACACATCCCTACCACCCTCGCCTGGGATCGCGGGCTCTCTGCCTGCTCGGTTGCACCTGCCCTGGCTGCCAGCACCCGAAATAAATCTCTCCCTTTCTCTTTCCCAAAAACCTTGTCTGTTGAGTTGTTGGCTTCTCTTGCTACGGGTTTATCTAAGTTCGGTCGGCAACAGCGTTGGCAAACCCAGCCAGGAGCTATGGTTTCGATTTGTCCAGCCCCCCAGGTTCTCTGGGACAGGGCAGGTCGCCTTGCCCGGGCCACGGCTCAGCCGCTCATCTCCCGAGATAGCGCCCGTTCCAGGTCGTTAGGTAACACGTACGCGTAGAAAGATAAACCCCAAAGAGCAAAAGTTGTACAGTGAAAAGGAAGTCAGCTTCCCCACTTTGGATCCCCAGAGGCCACCCTTTGTACCAGCTATGTTTTTTCCTGGACAACACACACATATATTCTTAGTAAAGACACATCTTAGAACACAGAACTCTGCTGTGATTTGGTGTGTTGTATATGGTTCTGGAAAGGAAGATACATTTAAGATATGTGCACTCTGTCTATATCAAGGTGCAAATTTGCATAGTAAAAGCTGTTTCTCAAACTTAGAACACTTCTTTTGGGGGAGATTCTTTCTTTCTTTCTTTCTTTTTTTTTTTTTTTTTTTAGATTTTTTATTTCTCCATTTGAGAACGAGAGAGAGAGAGAGAGCATGGGCCATGTGGAAGGAGCAGAGGGAAAGAGAGGAGTGAAGGGAGAGGGAGGAGCAGCCCTGTCCCGCCAAGCCTGAGCAGGGAGCCTGATGTGGGGCTGGATCCCTGGACCCTGGGATCATGACCTGAGTCAAAGGCAGCCGCTTAACCGGCTGAGCCACCCAGGTGCCCCCTTGGGGGAGATTCTTAGAGACATCATCAGTACTGGCATTTTCTGACACCACATAGAGGTGCATGATCATGGGGCAGGCTCATATTTGATAAATAAGCCAGCGTGTCCTCACTCCTGGTCGTTCCTGGGCCTTTGTGACCTTTCCCTTACAAGGGCACATAAGCTGTAGCATTCTGGGCTCACAACCCCAGAGAAAGGAGGGGTACAGCCGCACAAAAATGTCCATTCTGGATTTCTGGCTTTCAGATTACATCTTTGAGACAACAGGATGAGAGAGAAAGGTTTTGAGTTTCAAAAGTCAAAGCCCCAAGGGACTCAGCGCAGGCCGTTTTTGGCAGAAATCATAGATTCGGATGAATGCAAGGGAGTAACTTTTTCCCTGCCCTAGGAAACCCTCGGAATTGAGGAAGGGAGAAAAAAGAGGAGCAGAGAGAGATGAGGCATTGGTGAGTGGCCCCGAGAAGGGAGGATGTGACAGAAACCCCAAGTTAGTTTGAAAACCTAAAAGCAAAAGGACCTGTGCTCACTTCCCCGGGTCAACTCTGAGGGGAAACCAAACCCCACGGTGAAATCCCGAGCCCAGGACGGCACAATGTGTTACTAGTTGGAACCGGCCTCTGCTGCTATGAGTACAATCTCCACAATAAAAGATTTATACGCTTTGAAATTTCTTTCTTTTTTAAAAAAAATTTATTTTAATTCCAGTGTAGTTAACATACAGTGTTACATTATTTTTGAGTGTACAAGGTAGTGATCCGGCATTTCCATACATCCCCCGGGGCTCCACACTGACAAGTGCCCTCCTTAACCCCTGTCACTCTTTCCCCCCAACCCCTCCCCCCTGGTGACCATCAGTCTGTTCTCTATAGTTAAGAGTCTGTTTCTTGGTTCATCTCTCTGGGGTTTTTTTCCCCCTTTTGCTCATTCATTTTGTTTCTTAAAATTCCACATATGAGTGAAATCGTGGAATTTGTCTTTCTCTAACTGGCTTATTTCACTTAGCACGATACCCTCTAGATCCATCCAGACAAATATGGAACACTTAACGAATTTGCGTGTTATCCTGGCTCAGGGACCATGCCAATCTTCTCCGTGTCATCTCCAATTTTTAGTATATCAAAACAAGCACTGAAATTTCTTTTTTTTTTTTTTGAAGATTTTATTTATTTATTTATTTGAGAAAGAGAGAGAGAGCAGGGTGAGGGGCAGAGGGAGAAGGAGACTCCCCCGCTGAGCAGGGAGCCTAACATGGGACTCAATCCCAGGACCCCAGGATCATGACCTGAGCTGAAGGCAGATGCCTAACTGACTGAGCCTCCCAGGCGCCCCTGAAATTTATTTCTCTTTAAAGTAAAAGTCCAGGTTGGAGGTGTGCTCTGCACTATGAAGAACCCAGGCTCCTCTGTGTTGCTCCTCCTTCGTCTCCCATGGCCTCAAGATCAGAGTTCGATCAGAGTTCGAGTTCTGGGCGGCAAGATGGAGGAAGAGACAGTGACAAAGCAAAGGGAACCCACATGCTGTTTCCTAAGAAAGGGCTAAGGACGCTGCTGCGTATTTCTATCACAGTCACTTAACAGAAGCTTAGTCACCTGGTATTCTGGGTTGAATGGTGTCCCTCAAAAAGAGCTGTTGAAGTCCTAATCCCCATACCTGTGAGTATGACCTCATTTGGAAATAAGATCTTTGCAGACATAATCAGGTTAAGATGAGGTCATTAAGGATGGGCCCTAATCCAACATGACCCATGGCCTTGTAAGAAGAGAGACAGACACAGGCACTGGGAGACACGTAGGGAGAAGATAGCATGTGATCTTGGGCACAGACATTCCTCTACAAGCCGAGGAACTCAAGGAATGTCAGCAAGATCAGAAGCTGGGAGAGGCAAGAGAGGACTCCTCTCCTAGCGCCTCCAGAGAGAGAATGGTCCCGTGACACCTTGATTTCGGAGCTCTAGCCTCCAGAACAGTAACACAAGAAAGTTCTGTTGTTTGAAGCCACCCAGTCTGTGGGACAAAGTGGACAATAGGGAGGCAAAGTGGCTTCCGAGTGGGATGACATTAGGAAAGTTGTTCTAAGGAGACTATCTCCCCATTGTGCCATTACAATACTTAGCAACTGGTATAGGAGCCAGCAGGGGCCGGATCTTGAAGGACCCTGAATGCCAGGCTTCGGAGTCCTCCGAGGGTAGAAAATACCCCCCATGAGATGCCCTCATTTATTCTTTGAGGGAATCCTGAGACAAGGTCATGCGCAGAGGGAAGGCCATCAGCAGACCTTTCTCGGCTCCTGCAGTCCGTGTCCTATATAAATGAGCCAAAACAAAGATGGCCTCCACGCATCAGTCCCTAGGCTGGTCTTTCCTTCTCTGTGGGCTGAAACCCATCAGCTCAAAAAGCTCAAAAGCCCCCCAGGGCAAAACTCAAATTTTTACACATCCAGTTATTTAAAAAGTAGCTTAAACAAGCAGATTTTTAACCATTTAGAGCCTGCCTGCTTTGCATACTTTGCAAGACACAGCTCACCCCATATCTGTGAGCCAGAGATAAGAGAGAGTCTGACATTTATAAGACCCCAAGCTGCCCTCTGACTCAGACACTCCCCACCATGCTGCTGAGCTACAGGAGCTAGACCTGGAAGCTCCCTCTGTGAATCCCACATCCCTGGGGGTTCCCTTGCCTCCCTCTGCCAGATGGTGGCTCACCAGCTCACTGTAAGCTTCTGATGGTCTCAGGCCCCGAGGGACTTTCCGGGAGTACAATCTTGTTCAAGCCCAACTTTGCTAAACCTTGTGTGCTATTGCCCTTCAAGGTCATGTTTTTCCTTGGCCGGCCCCCAAACCCCTTGAACCTCAACACCGTACCCCTTTTACTCCTTCCTGAGACCGCAGCTCAGGATAGGACTGAGGCTCAAACCCCCGTCCTATTCTTCCTGGGTGAATCTTCTGATCGGAGACCAAAGGGGAGAGAACAGACTGGGGCAGAGGGAATGAATACTACCCAGGGGCCTAGAGTGTTGGCCCTGAGGCCTCAGTCCTTAGCATGAGGGAAGGGCAGTTTTGGGATATGGTCAGGATGCCATCAAGAAAGGATACACTCCTTAGTGAAAAGCCAGTGAAAAACACATACTGCATGGTATCACTTATATGCGGAATCTTTAAAAAAAAAAAAAGCCAAATTCATAGAAACACAGAGTAGAAAAGTGGTTGACAGAAGCTGGGGTGTGGGGGAAATAGGGACAGTTGGTAAAGGGGTATAAACTTTCAGCTGTAAGATGAATAAGGTCTGAGGAGCTGATGGAAAACACGGTGACCACAGTTGAAAACACTGTATTGTGTAATTGAAAGTTGCTGAGAGTAGACGGTAACTGTTCTCATAAAAGAAGAAGAAGGAGGGGCGCCTGGGTGGCACAGCGGTTAAGCGTCTGCCTTCGGCTCACTTCGGCTCAGGGCGTGATCCCGGCGTTATGGGATCGAGCCCCACGTCAGGCTCCTCCGCTATGAGCCTGCTTCTTCCTCTCCCACTCTCCTTG
This sequence comes from Ailuropoda melanoleuca, assembly GCF_002007445.2. Classification (NCBI taxonomy): domain Eukaryota; kingdom Metazoa; phylum Chordata; class Mammalia; order Carnivora; family Ursidae; genus Ailuropoda; species Ailuropoda melanoleuca. The sequence continues at coordinate 121,654,955 of NC_048218.1, read as the reverse complement.
CTTGTGTTCCCTCTCTCGCTGGCTGTCTCTGTCTCTGTCAAATAAATAAAATCTTTAAAAGAAGAAGAAGGAGAAGAAGAAAGACAAACGTGATGTGATGACTGTGTTAATTAACTAGACGCGGGGGAATCTTTCCACAATGTGTGTGTGTGTGTGTGTGTGTGTATATATATATATATATATAATCACTGTGATGTACCCTTCAAATATCTTATAATTGTATATGCTGATTATACCTCAATGAAGCTGAAATTAAGGAAAGGGAGGGTTACCCTCTTTGGGGCCATGTCTGGTCATGATCTCTTCACTGCATTGAACACAAAGGATCACTTTCAGAGCAGAGTCTGGGGTCTAGAGTCTAGAAGCCAGGTTCTGTGGCCTTCTAAGGAACAGCCCCAGAACCTTCTGGGCCCAAGGAATTCCTGACAAAATCACCCGCCTTCCTCACCCCAACCACAAATACCAGTGCGTAGACGCCTGCCACATAGGAATGTCCGCTCAGGCCTTCGCGGCCTGCAGACCCACATTTTTTCACTGTCTGCTGGCCACCTCCAGCAGGAAGGAGCGGAGAAGGCTGGTACTCAGGCTCCGTATAACGCCTCGGGCCAGTGCCCTCCTTCCCCCATGTGCACCTCAGTTAGCTCAGCAGGCTTGTTTCCACGGTGGCATTTCCGTCCTGCACCCTCCCCAATTAAGATATGCCTTCCTCACCCTTACCTCCCATTGCTGTCTGAACCCCATTCAACCCTTCCAGGCAGAATCAAAACTCAGCGACCGTCTTCCCTAGCGAAGCCTTCTCTGACAATGCTTCTCTCCCATCCGTCCTCCCCCACCTAGGGGCCACCTTCCTGGAAACTGAATTCAACAGGTGGGGAGGGGGGGAAACCGGGAGGCAGGTGAATCCGGGGAGAACACGAGAGGAGGTGCCTGTGGGACATCCAGGAGGAGAGGAAGCTGTCACTCTTGGACTCCAACCTTATTTCTCATCCAGCACCATCCCTCCCAACGCCTTGCCCGAGGCTCCAGGCTCTGGCTCTGCTCTCGGCCAACGCCCACTTAGCTACCGCCGACGTCACAGGACTCGCGCTATCTCATTGGACGAAACCTCTCTCCCCCTTGCGTGGGAAGGCGGGGGAGCTGTGGTCCCGGGTGACGCGGGAGGCGGTTTCCGTGGCGACCGCAGCCTGGCTGCGAGTAAGGAACCGAGTTGGGCGTCCCCCGGCCTGCTCTAGGAGACGGCATCCCCCAGCGAAGGGGCGGCTACGTCCGTAGTGCCTGGAAACCGGAAGCCGGATCCCCCCGGCTCCCGCCCCGCCGCACCTGCGCCTCCGGCCCGGTTGCGAGTGCTCTCTTCTCCAGCTTTGTTCTTTTCACCGTAGCATCTCCTCTGGACATGGTCTCCTTCTGTGCAACCAGGGAGAAGGGACTGTCCGCGCTGGCCCGCAGCTTCAGCGTCACAATGAGAGGTTCTTATTAACCAGGAGCCCTGCGTTCTAGACCTGGCGTTGTCTCTGGCCTCCGTTTCCTCATCTGTGAAATAGGGTTGAGATTTGGACCGCGGAGCAGGAGTGCAGGGGCATTAGAGCCCCCCTAGACTGGTGGTTCCAAGCCGGGGGTTTCTCAAATGCCAGGTGTCTTTAAGGGGTTCAGGATGAAGGGACTTGCCCCAGGCCCCACTGTTAGACAAGTGGCTGAGCCAGAACATAGGTCATTTCCAGCGCTTCTAACCAGCAAGGCACTGGATGATCTTTCAGAGCCAGCGTTTCCTCATTGTAGACAGGACTGCGAATCCCTCTTCAGCGGGGTGTCCCTAGAATTATGTGAAATCAAGAGAAAAGATGCCAAGCATGTGGCTCTTAATAAATGGTCATTATAATGTTTTAAATAAATATTTAATAAAGAAAATGGATTTTTGTTAAATGTGGATTCTGTGTTGGGTCCCCAGCTCGTTCTGTTAACTATTTCCCCCTTCGGTGACTCTGGCTTCCGTGCTTCTCCCTCCCCCAGCCCATAATTCTGTAATTCCCAGGGACCCAGCTGGCTTCTCTCTCCTGATCACTTCACTGTCGCCTCCACCGTCTCCAAGCTGCTGTACCCCAGCCTGCTGTGATCTCGTAGATTTACTATCTCCAAAGACAAGGCCACAGACGTGGCCATAATTAATAGTTTTGTACTTTTTACTACAGGAACACACTTGGGTGTAAGAAAAATAACGAACCAATGCAATTATGAAGCTTAAGGAAATAATGGCAAGATGTAATGTAACTACTCTGCTAGGCACTTAAATATCGGCATCCCTCTGGCTACTGGCCTAGGCTCACTTTCCACCTCAAGCACATCTCTGCAGACGGTTCCCAAGTCTCTGTTGCCAGCTCCTATCTCTCCTGACCTGTGGACTGAGCTGTGTACTATGCAATGTCCCATTCTTTCATTGGAGAACATGGACCTCCCCACTTCTCTGAGTGGGTCTCGGGAGGAATAAATCTGTGAAAGACAAGCCCCCACTTCTGATCTAACAGCCTGGAAGGGGGTGGACCAGGTGGGAGCCCACCCACCTCGGCCGGCAGGAATGGGGGATGCTGCGTGAGAGAACTGAGTCCCTTGTGCCCATTTTGCTTAGTGTGATGCTTTGAGACCCATGAGATTCTAGATTCCCCACCTCAGGCAAGAACTGAAAGTGGACCCCAGTGGAGTGAAGCTACAGAGAGCTCGTGGGCTGGGGAAATCTTCTGATACACCGTTTTCTCCTTTCTCCTCTAGTGAATTTAGGCCTTCTGGAACTTGAGGCTCACAAAGCCTTTTATGAAAGGGCCACCGCTTACCTATTTACACCCATCTCTCATGGATCCCTTTCTCCTCAAAATGTACCTACTGCATGCTCTTCTCCCTGTCTAGAACATTCCTGGCTCCTTGTTCTGGCCTCCACCTACATCTTCACCAGGTTATTTGTGATCCATCCTTCTGATCTCAATCTAGATGCCGCTTCTTCTAGGAAGCCTTCCCAAGCCTCAAAAATTGGTTAAATATAATTAACAAATGCATATCCAGTATGTAGGAGTGAGTGACACAATGTCTAGGATTTGTCTTAAAATATGTTGAAAAAAGTAAAGAGGGATAAATGATCGAGAGTGGCCAAATTTTGATACTTAATGGAATTGGAGGATTGTATATGAGGATCCATTATACTATTCTCTCTTCCTTTGCATAGATTTGAAATGTTGCGCACTAAAAGAGAGAGAGAGAAGAAAAGCACATATATACACATATACAAAGTCTTGGTTAGGAGTGACAAGGCCAGACATAGACCCTTTTGCCTTTGGTCAATGTCCTGTTCTTTGTCTCATGAATAATTAGCTTAGAACTGCTTGTTCCCTTGAAACTAGGTAGACAAAGGGTGGCTCAGTCAGTTAGGCATCTGCCTTTGGCTCAGGTCATGATCTCAGGGTTCTAGGATCGAGCCCTGTATCTCCCTCTCTCTCTGCAGCTCCCCCTGTTGTGCTCACTTACTTTCTCTCTCTCAAATAAATAAAATCTTTAAAACAATAAAAATAAATTTTTTTAAAAAAAGAAACTAGGTAGACACAGAGATAAACACTTCCTGTTTAAGACTGACTGAGACTTCTCTTAGCTGCAAAACAATCCCACTGTCAAGTCCCCCACACCTGTAACCTGTCTACTCATCCCTACAAAAGTCTAAGGTAAAACTGCCCTGTCTAGACACTCTGACCTTCAGGTCTGGGGAACTATCTCTAATGCAACTGACTGACTGACAAGATTGTATCTTTGCCCATTATGTGGTTTCATAGTACTCCTCTCCATCATAGGTTCTGTGCTGAACTGTAATTGTCTGTCTGTCTGTCTTCCCCAGTACTGAGTAAAATACCTGGCATAGAGTAGATACTCAATAAATATTTGCTCTATGTCTCTTCTTTCTGGTCTGGCCAAGAGGGTTCTTCTATTCAGGTCTTTTTAGTTCGAAGGAATAATGTCTACCATATGTTTATTACAGCATGCTTACCTTTCTGTTCTCTGTAACAGGAAAATGACATCTAGTCCATGTAGAAGTGTTATGCTTTTAATAAACAAATTGAAAAGAAAGGAGGGCCAGTTCATAGTTCTGTATTGGGTTTTCTAACAGTTTAGTTCCAAGACCGTTTTCGTGGAGGTCTCGTCGTCCCCTTTCCAGTCAGTGACAGACAGCTGACAGTGGATTTCAACTGGAGCTCACCTGGGAGTGATGCCTGGTCCCCACCCCCAGAGATTCTGGTGCAATTAGTCTGGGGTGTGGCTGGCCAATGGATTCTTAGAAGTTCCCCAAGTGATTCCAGTGTACAGCCCCCACACTGTTAGATCTGAGGCAGCATCAGGGTCCCTTCCTGCCCAACTGGTGGAAGCAGCCTCAGTGGGACAATGGAGTGGCACCTCCCCGGGATTGGCAATCTGACCCGCAGTCTCAGTAATGGCAGCCCTAGTCAACTACAGACAACCCGGCGTCACCAATCTTGATGGGTGGCAGGGAGCCAGCTCTGGGGGGGGATCAAGGTCTGGTAGCTCCGATCTGATCACCAAGAGGCCTGGTTGGGGGAGATTGGTGGTTAGCCAGACCACAAAAGTGGCTGAGTGAGCTGGATGATGAAGAGGAGGAGCAAGGCTTGTGTGGCCCAGTCTCATGGGCTGACGACCTCAGTGTTCTCCCCTGAAAGTTAGCTGCCTCATAAGTCATGATGGGGAATAAAGTCAGTCAGTGTAAATGCCTGAAGTGTTACTAAGTGGGGTGTAAGTCTTAGCTAGGCTGACTGTGGCTTGGAGAGGTGAGGAAATGGGGTCGCTGTTTCAGTGGATAAAATAGGAGGATCCCTTCCCCTATCAGGGGGGTCTCCTCACAGGAAGGTGTTCACAGCTGACTTTGTCTCTAGTTCTCATCTTAATGAAAACATGGCAATGCTTACACTATCACAGCATCGATGAACTTCTGTTTCACACGTCACGTAGTTTTCATTTACTAACACGCTTTGTGTTTCAACAAGCTTCTTCCCATCATTGCATTTTCCTCCTTTGGAACATCAACGAGACTTTGGGTTTTACACCAGGACTTGTTGTGTTTGAGAGAGCACCTCTTAGCATGTTGGGGCATGGAGTGACGTTTGGGAAGGGCTTCACTTCTCCCTGCACCCCCCAAAGGCTGTGCTTGTACCTGTGGCCTGACATCCTGGTTTGGCTTATTGGGAACCAGACCCTGAGGTGGCTGACCGTTGGGGGTGCCATGCCCTGTCTGTGAAATCACTGGGTCATGGATCTTGAATAGAGAGATGCAGTCAAGGAGCCCACCTGCTCTGCCCCAGGGATCTGACCCCTACTGGCTCAGGGCTGCTGTGTCACCAGAGCTCCTCCCAAGCCCTTTGGGCTGCTCACCCTTCAGATATCAAACTTGGAGCACAAGTGTAGCAACTCCACCTGCTGACAGGGTTAAACGAGAATATTCTGTCCTCACCTGGCAATCCCGTTTCTTTCGCCCTCCTGAAGGAAAAGGTTCCAGGTACTGTCAACAATTTTGATCAATAGCTGTTAACACAAGGCAAAAAACACAAGGCAATAAGAACAAAAGAGACTGTAGACATTTTCTAATTCCCTGGAAAATTGAGCATCTGTTGAAAGGATTGTTGTATCCAAAATCCAAATTCTGAAATTAAGAGCATTGAACATAGCCGAAGCAGGGTGGCGACATCCATGAGTGTCTTTGGTGTGCCCGCCATGAAAAATGCTTTACATACGATGAAATATTTCAAATCCTCTAAACGCAATTATCTTCATTTTTGTTGGTCTGGAAGAGGAAGCTCTTAACTTGAGGCAACACCCCCAAGGTAGCATGGCTAATATGGTTGAGCCTGGAACGCCATTCTGGATCTATCCACAGAGTTTAAGTTCTTAGGGGAGGCAAGGCAGCTATTTACTAACGACTGGGCTGTCTTGATGTGAATAAAATGACTAATTGTCTTTTTAAAGATATGGGTTTTATGGGGCACCTGGGTGGCTCCGTCAGTCAAGCGTCTAACTCCTAATCTCAGCTCAGGTCTTGATCTCAGGGTTGTGAGTTCAAGCCCCACGTTTATTTATAAATAAATAAATAAATAAATAAATTTTTAAAAAGAAAGACATGGGTTTTATAGAAAAGGTAGAAAATATATTGAGGTAAAAACAAAAGCAATCAAATAATCCCCCATCCAAAGTTACTGCCAAAAACATTTTAGTGTTATAGCTGAAATCATCGGTATATCTGCTTGCTTTTGTCATCTGAGCCTTTGTAGTGAGCCTTTTTCTAGGTCAATAAATGCAGATCTGTGTCATCCACAGCTGGCTGGAAAGTATCTCAGTGTATGCCTCCTAAATTATTCATGTGCTTTCCCTACCATTAGGCATTTAGATGGTTTCTTATTTTTATTTTTTATAAACGGTGCTCTGATACATGTCTTTGTACATCTTTGGGTGATTTTATTATTGTTTCCTTAGGGAAAAAATCATGTAATTGAAATTGCAAGGTCAAAGGAAATGCACCTGCTTCGTAAAAGACAAACTTATAGATTAATGTCTTGTATACAGAAAGTGCACACATGATAAGTGAACAGTTTGATTAAATATCTCAAAGGGAACACGCTTGTGTCTATACAACCCAAAACAAGAAATAGAAAAATGTGAACAACCAGAACCCTTCTCATCCCTCCCCCCATCCTTTCCTGCCCTCACCTTTCCAGATGTAACTGCTCTTCTGAAATTTAACACCAAAGATTGATCCTGGCTGTCCTTTCGCTTTGCAGACACGAAATCGTACAAGTGTGCACCCACTTGGGTCTGATTTCTTTCACTCATTATTATCTTTGTGAACTTATTCCTGTTGTTGGTTCAGCAGTAGTTCATTCATCTTCACTGATGTATTTTGTTTTGGTATATTCTAATAGTGAATTTTTAAAAAGTGTATATTTGGGGCACCTGGCTGGCTGAGTCAGTGGAGCATAGTCTCTTGACCTCGAGGTTGTAAGTTTGAGATTACCTAACAAAATCTTTAATAATAATAATAAATAATGAGTGTGTATTCATGTGTAACCATCATGCCAGGAGCCTCTCTTGTGCCCCCTACCAGTCACTGTTTTTCCCAAGGTAAGTCTTCTGGTTTTGATCATGCTTGATTTGTTTTGTCTATTTTTGAACTTTCTATGTAAATAGATCATACACGGTGTGTATTCTTTGAGGACTGCCTTATTTCCCTCATCGTCATGTCTCTCAAATGCGACCACATTGTTGGGCACAGCAGGAGATCATTCTCTATTGCTGTAAATAAATTTTATGAATATACAATGATTTACTTACCCCTTCTACTGTTGATGGGTGCTAGGATTTTATCTAATCTCTGGCTATTATCAATAATTCTACATGAACATTCTTTTTTTTTTAAGATTATTTATTTATGTATTTGACAGAGAGACAGTGAGAGAGGGAACACAGGCAGGGGGAGTGGGAGAGGAAGAAGCAGGCTCCCAGCCAGAGGAGCCTGATGTGGGGCTCAACCAGGACTCTGGGATCACTCCCTGAGCCGAAGGCAGACGCTTAACAACTGAGCCACCCAGGCGCCCCTACATGAACATTCTTGTACATGTCTTTCATATTTGGAGAGGAAGTGTCCTTGTCCATTATTTTTCCTCTTCAGAATTCTTGGGCTGTCTTTGTATGTCATTATTCTATGTAGATATTCTTTAGTACCATTTGGTAAAAATCTCAGAAAAGTTAACGTTAGCATTTCGATTTGGATAATGCAAAACATGTAGGTTAATTCAATGTCTTAGCTTTGAGAATTCTCATTCAGTGTTTATTTTATTTACAGATTTTATTTTTAAGTAATCTCTACACCCACCGTGAAGCTCGAACTCACAACTCCGAAATCAAGAGTCACACGCTTCACCAACTGAGCCAGCCCGGTGCCCCTCATTTAGTGTTTATTTATTAAAATCTTTATGTCTCTTGGCAAAGTTTTATAGTTTTCTTCACATCATTTGATGCATTTATTTTTAAGTTTATTCCTCTGTAGTTTATATCTTTGGTTGCCTTTGTAAATAAGGTCTTCTTCCAGGGAGGTCTTCAAACGATACTGCAAACGAAATAAATGAGTCCTGCTTAGAAATTGTTATCTTACAGAAATTTTGCTTGTCTCTTTTGTTTGTAAACAATCATTTAGAATGTTCACAGTGACAGTGACTTAATAACGTGTCCCCCTGGCTTTTAATTGCATGGTAGTAAAAGATAACATAGAATTCCAGAGAAAGCCAAAATTACATGGTGGTGTTGGAAGCATTCCCAGCTGGGGAGTCGCTGCAGAATTTCTACTGCAGCTGACGGGGAACATCTAAAGACGGGGTCATTTCACCAGTCCTCACGATGTGCCAGGGACTAAGTGCTGAGAAGAGTCGTACACCAGACTGATGATGTTAAAGTCACATATAGAGCTTTCAGTTTCCACAGAGGGAGAGATTCCACAAGCAATCCAGTAAGAGCAAGAACTTTCCAGACCAGACAACCACCCAGGAAAAGGCCCTGTGGTGGGAAGGAGCTGAGCACATTCAGAGAAAGGAGCAGAAGCTTGTGGCCGGGATGTAGTGAGTAAGGGGCGTGTCCTGAACTGAGTCCCCCCACCCCATCCTGTGTGGGCAAACCCCTGCCGGATCACCTGCCAATAGAATGCTCTTCCCTCTCTGGCTGACGGAAAAGACCTCCTTGGCCAAGGGGACGAAGGGCTGGAGGTGAGAAGTGGGTGGTGAGGCGGCCCTGGCTGGGAGGTGGTGTGCGCCTGGGGGAGACTGAGTCGGGTCCTGGCTCTGCCTCCTTCTGTGGGTGCATGAGCGCCAGTCACCCAACTCTCCCTGCGTTCCATATGGAGCCGAACATCTGGCATTTTAGCTTCCTTCCCAGTGAAGTAAAAAACATAACGGGTGAAATGGCTATTGAAAGAAGAAACATATAAAAATACTTTTCTAGGCATCATAATGGCAGATTACATTGATTTCAGTTTTTAATTCTGTTTAAGAAGCAGCAAGCTAGGGGAGCCTGGGTGTCTCAGTCTTTAAGCATCCACATTTGTCTCAGGGAGTGATCCCAGAGTCCTGGGATCAAGCCCCACATCAGGCTCCTCAGCTGGGAGCCTGCTTCTCCCTCTCCCACTCCCCCTGCTTGTGTTCCCTCTCTCACTGGCTGTCCCTCTGTCAAATAAATAAATAAAAAATCTTAAAAAAAAAAAAAAGCAGCAGCAAGCTGGAACACTTCAGCTTTGGGGGGGGGGTCTCCCTCTGTTAAGCATGTGACAATCTGCAAGTCTACATATGAGAAGTGCTTCTTAAAAGGACCCTTTTGAAAAATGGAGAATCCTTGTGTCATGGGAGTAACCCCCCCCCCAATTTGATGCAGTAAGATAGTAAGTGGCAAGCATTCTGTTTAATCAGGTAATCCCAGTGTGGGAGGGGTACATGGATACACACAGAATTGCTTTTATTCCCACTCTGCTGTGTCCTGTGTTTCTGTGACAGACACCCGGTCATTCCATGCACCCCTCCCCGCTGCCAGGAAGCCATTGTGTGGCCCCAAAGAGGTTAAGTGTTGAAAGTGCTTTTTCACTGAAGAGCTAGACCGGTTGGGGATTATAATCAGAGTGGGTGACTTCTTGGGGTCCCTGAGCATCTGGATAACCAGCGAAGAGGTAGCCCATGGAGAAAGAAGAGGAAGTGCCAAAAATGAAGTGATACCCAAGGCAGCTGGAGGTCAAATCAGACCTTTGAAATGTAATTTTCTTTCTTTTCTTTTTTTAGTTTTTAAAATTTATTTATTTGAGAGAGAGAGAGAGAGAGAGCATGAGCAGGGGGAGGGGGAGGGGCAGAGGGAGAAGCAGTCTCTGCACTGAGCAGGGAGGCCAAGGCAGGGTTCATCCCAGAACCCTGGGATCGTGATCTGAGCCAAAGGCAGATGCTTAACTGACTGAGCCACCCAGGTGCCCCAAAATGTAATTTTCTTTCTAAGCTGGCCTGCCCACAGTTCAAAATTGGGCACTAGTTTCCATGGAAAAATGCTTTTTGCCTCAGCCTTGAGAACCCTTTCATGGCTCCCAGTCCAGCTGCTACATGGCCCAGTCCAGCCAAACTCAGCTCCTGAATGCCTCAGGGGAGGGAGCAGCCATGTGGCTCAGAGAGGGGGTGACCACATCTCCCGGTTTGCCTGCGACTCCCCTTCTACACCTTTGTCCTGGTGTCATTACTCATCCTGCCCCTTTCTCTCTCCAAAGTGCCCCAATACGGGGGTTAAGTGACAGGTTTTCCTCACTGGGAACCTGACAGGGGTCTGTTCCTTCCACAGTTAGCAAGATTTGGAAGCCTAGGTTTGGAGAAATGGTCCAGGGACATGGTGCTGGTTCCCCAAAAGTAAAAGAAAGAGTGTGCGAAAGGGTCTAAATTCTTCAGCCTCAAACAGGACAGACCCAGACGGCAAGGATACACGCTCTGGTTCACCTCCACGTCTTACCCACACTCGGGCTCCACGTTCTAGGAACCCGCGTGCAGAAAGCAAGGTACACTGATCCGAAGGCTGCGGTTGGGAGGAAATCAAACACCCATTCCAACTAGCATTTGCAACATCTAACGTGTCCCGTTGAACATTTAATGACATCCTCCTCTGGGCCAGGAATAGGCATGGATACTGGGAATCCGAGAAGGATTTCAGGGGGATACATAGAATTAGAATACAGTGAGGTAAGTGTTGGAGATGAGCTCCAGGTGCCACACCCCCCCACCCCCGCCCCAGGAGGAAATGGCTCACGTTTCCTGGAAAGGAGCTGGGGTGGTGGGGTCGGTCCTGGGAAAGCTGCTACAAGGGAGCTGTTTGAGCCTGGGCTGCAGACAAGACATCAGCCCTCTCCATGTGGGAGGCAGGGAATTCTCAGCTTTCAAGAGCCAAACAGCCTGATTGGAAAGAAGTAAGCGTGAGGCAGCAGCAGGACGCCCAGGCCGGCAGACTAAGAGGATGTGTCTGTTCCCGGAGGCGGGGGCTGGCGCTCCTTCCAGACTTCCCTCTCGGGGACCTCAGGCCAGGCCTCGAGCTGGGGCTGGGGCTGAAGGTCAGCAGCGTCCAGATGGCCTGCGGGAGGGAAGGGTGGGGCTGAGAAGCAGGCTGGCTCTGATAAAGTTTCTCAGGTATCAGATAAACTTCCTGGGGAGCAGGATGGAACGGTGGAAGAGGGGGGCCATTCAGAGAAGCAGAAAAAAATAGGCGAGACCTCAGCACCAGGTTACACTCCACTAGAGGGAAAGGCCAGCCCTCACCGCCGCCCACTAACCCCCTGCACCCTCCGTGATCGCTCCAGCTGACGGCTTCACTCAGCAGTCTGGACACAAAGGATGCCTTTAGGTTTTAGGGTCTGGTTGAGGTAGCTCAGTGGTTCTCAAGGGTCAGCGTCCCCTCAGTAGGCCTGTTAAAACACGGATGCTTGGGCCCCACTCCAGAGGCTCACAAACCACAGGTCTGGGGTGGGACCCACAAAAGTGCACTTGTAACAGGTTCCCCGGTGGTCTGGTTCTCAGGTTTGGAGAACTACCCAGGGAACCCATGCCTGCTCTGGCTTTGGCCTGGGCCCTGGGGCTGGGGGTGGGGGGTGGGGGAAGGCTGCCTGGAGCTGAGGAACAGGCACTGCATTGCAAATGGAAGGCTCTGGTCGCAGGCTGGGCTGACTCCTCAGGTGCCCCTTTTATAAAAAGGTCATTCTGAGTCTCAGATAACACCTTTGATGTGAAAGCCTTTGCGAACCGAGAGGTGAGATTCAATTTTAGTTATTAATGTGCTCCAACCTGAAGTTGCAAAATGTGCTGGTTTCTTCCAAAATCATTATAGCCAGGACCTCAAGACCACGCCCACATCAGGATCCCCCCGCCCCCCCCAAGGGCTGCTTGCTTTTAATGCAGATGTTGTTGGTGTGAGTCTTGGGTTGGGGTCCATTTACATTTTCTTGGGCAGCCCACCAGCTTATGCTGGGGAGTGAGCAGGAGATGCAAAAAGTCATTCTTTAGGGACACCTGGGTGGCTCAGTCGGTTGAGCGTCTGCCTTTGGCTGGTCATGATCCCAGGGTCGTGGGATTGAATCCCACATTAGGTTCCTTGCTCAGTGGGGAGTCTGCTTCTCCCTCTGCCTGCTGCTCCCCCTTCTTGTGCTCTATCTCTGGCAAATAAATCAATAAGTAAAATCTTTTTAAAAAAAAAAAAAGTCATTCTTCAGTTTTCTGGCCTGCCGTTGGGTCACTAGGATCGTCCCCTCTCCTGCCAGCCCTGTTTCCGTGCAGCCACCTGGCTGGGGGAGCCTCCCTTCTCCCAGCTGCGTGCCAGGCGCCACCTCCTGGCCGCACGATTTTGTTACTCTTCTCCCGTTGTGTTCATCCGATCCTCCCACGTGAGCGTTCAGAACCTTTTTAATGTCAGAAGGAAATGTGATTCTGTTGCATTTGAGAAGTTTCAGTGTCTCTTTAAATGTCTCGGCAGCTGGTGATTCTGCTGCACCAGTGTTTCGGCATGAGCTACCCAGAAAAGGAGGTTCGGGCGTTCAGGGTGCACAAGTGAAATGCAGATTGGGCGGGTCCCTTCCTGCTGGAGTGCATATTTCTTTGGAAGTGCCACGTCCCCTGCACGGGTGTGGCTCACTGCACAGCAGCCAGCCGAGCCCCTGGAGGGTGTGTGAGCTGCGTACCTGTGTGCGACTCAGGGATCCTTCTGCGGCTCCGTTCAGCCCCAGCGAGCAGATTTCCCGCATCATCTAGCATTTCTCGAAGAAGAAATCACGCAGAAGCAAATGTGAAATTCCCATTATGCTCAGATAGTCCCCTGATGTTGCAATGGCACGGAATCAATTGGGTGCTTTCTTGTAGCAAAACCGTGCTGCTCTAAGGCTCTAATGCAGTGGTAAGAATATGCTGATACAGAAATGCCTCTAAAATTAACTGTGAAGTGAAAAACTCCCAGGTGCCAAAAAAATAAAGTGCCATATTTCTGTGGGCGGGCAGAGAAGGTGTCTGTGGAGCCCTGAGTGACAACCCGAGACTTCCTCTGAGGCTCTGCCGAATTGTCCGGTTGCCTTCATCACAGCATCCCAGAGCTGAAGGGCGTGTCTGAGCCCTTGTTCCTAGCTACAAGTGCACACCAGCACACGGTGACTAGTAAAAGGTAAACTGAGGCACGTTACAAATCTGGGGGTTATTTGAGCAAGCCTCATTTGAAGCAGGCAGTACCAACAACAAGTGGTCAGGAGCAGTGTGGACAGGAGCTGGCGGAAAGGTTTTTATCCAGAAGACATGGAAGCCAAGCAATGACTTGATCGGCTGTCGCCTGAAGGGTTGCCCTATTTGGGAGAGCCTAGTGGGCTGTTCGTCCTTATATTTTGCTTTCTGGGATTCGAGGGCACTGACTCGGGCTTAGGTTTTGGTTTATTTACATAGACTACCCAGGCGTTAGAGACACCTCGGTGCATGGCTTACATTGGGGCTCACTCTTGCCGTTGTCATTCTGTGGCTTTGGGTGTGTTTATAATGGTGTGTATCCACCATCATAGTATCGTGCAGATACTACCCCTCCCCCTCCTTCCTCCTCCCTGGCAGCCAGAATGTCCCAGAGCCTGTCCACAAGGGCTTTGGTAATACGCACTTCGATTTCCTCCATGTCTTTTCAAGGCTTGATGGTTCGTTCCTTTTTAGCACTAAATCACATTCTACGTTGTACCCGGGCTTTATTTAACCGTTCATCTACTGAAGATTCCAGAACCTTTTCATCTCCTCCAAGGGAAACCCTGTACCCATTAAGCTCTCCCTCCCCATGCCCTCCTCTCCCCAACCCCTGGCCACTACCGATCTACTTTGGGTCTCTATGGATTTGCCTATTTAGACATTTCATACAACCGGAATCTCATGACTTCCTATGCCTTCCTTACCCTCTCATCTTTAATTCATTTGTTCGTCATGTTCAGCTTCTTCTCGAGCTTCTCAACACTTCATCTACAAAGTGTGAGACTGTGTTAACATCTCTTGGAGTCTCTACGTTTTAAACCCGGATGAACGTAGCAGGTGTAAGGCAAGAAGCATGCATGTATTTTGAATCATGTTTCTGGGCCTGGCTGGGATTCCCCTCCCCCAGCACCACCTGGCTCATCCTTAGGGTCATTCAATGCCGAGTCTCCCTGCCCCCCGGGGAGGTCTTCTCCAGGGTGTCCTTGGTATGGCTTCTAAATATGTCTCTGTGTGTGTGCAACTTGTGAGCACACTGGGGCACCTCTGCGGGTGGTGGAAGGGCAGCCCCCAGGGCGCAGCATTTAGGGAACCACTCATACCCCCCCTTAATCTCACCCCAGTCAGGGCCCTGCTCTGGGGTCTCCTAAAATTATGTGGGGAAAACGGGTCTTCCTAGGGACTTGGAACCAGTGGCCTGCATCCGAACGACACAGGTCATACCTATAAGGCCTCCTGATTTAAATGACATGGGTTTTCACTGTTACCTTTTCAAAACTGATCCTTTTAATTACTGGTTACAGTCACAGGGCAATGTTTCTAGAGAATACACACCTTCAGGCCTAGAGAGGTCCAATTCATAACTCCTGACATTACATTTTCTCACACGGGAGCTTGCAAGATGATGTCTTCGTTTCCTAGGGCTGCTATAACCTTGTTCCATAAACTGGGAGGCTTCGCACAATGCATTCAGTGTGGGAGGCTGGAAGTCTGAGACAGGTGTCGGCTGGGCCATGCTCCCTCTGAAACCTGTAGGCAAACCTTGCTTGCTTCTTCTAGCAATCCTCAGTGTGTCTCAGCACGTGGCTGTGTCCCTCCAGTCTCTGCCACCATGGCCCCATGACCTTCTTCTCTCTGTGTCCAGGTCTCTGCATCTTTGTCTCCAAATCCCTCTCCTCAGAAGGCCACCAGTCACTGAATTGAGGGCCCACCCGGATCCAGTACGAGTTCGTCTTAACTTGATTCCATCTGCAAAGACTTTCCTTCCATATAAAGTCATGTTCATAGCTTTCGGACGGACATGAATTTTGCCTAATCAACCCAGGACAGATGCTTTCTCTATTCAGTTGTACATCTCTTGGTTTTTCATTTGATTCGGATTCATTCTCTTCCCCTGGCTCTGAATAAACTGGAGTCCTTTGTAAAGATTTTAATGGAGGGGTGCCTGGGTGGCTCAGTCAGTTGGGCATCTGCCTTCGGCTCAGGTCATGATCCAGGGTCCTGGGATCGAGTCCCTCAGCAGGGAGCCTGCTTCTCCTTCTGCTCGTGTACTGTCTCTCTCTCACACACAAATAAATAAATGAAAATCTCTAAAAAAAATAAGATTTTAATAGATGATCCTAAAACATCTGGCAGCAATTTAAAAAGAACAGAAAATGATATTCCTCTGCCTGGGTGAATTGGCACAGAAAATTATCCTCGTGCTCTCTCCCCTACAAAAATGCACGTGTATAAGGGAACATCCTTTAAGGTTTCACCACCTGTGCCCACTGGTACCTTTCCAAATGTTGGAGACAGTACACCTGCAAAGGGTTCTCTCTTTCTAGGAAAATTGGGGAAAATAAGCAAAATTTCTGATGTTTTCTTGAATTTGGAAAGGAATGAAGGCTCTCTCACTAAGGTAGTGAAGGAATGACAGGAGTGTCAGGGAGACCTGACCGGTAGGTGAATTTTTACGTTCTACAGAACAACAGGAAATGGCCATCGTTTGGGAGCCTCGAGGAACATTTAGTTCACCTCAGTTTATAGTCAGTTGAGCCCCATGGAAGCTAAGTGATTTCCCAAGGCCACACAGTTCATCAGTCACCAACAAAATAGTTACTGATCTCCTGCTTCATGTAAATCTCTATGCTCAGTAGTGCAGAGGCCAGACTAGAACACTTGACTGCTTGATTCCTAGCCCTTGCTTTTTCATGTTTAAAACGCTGTTTCAGGGGTGCCTGGGTGGCTCAGCTAGTTAAGGGTCTGACTCTTGATTTCGGCTCAGCTCGTGATCTCATGGGTTGTGGGGTCGAGCCTCACATCGGGCTCCGAGCTCAGCAGGGAGTCAGCTTGAGATTATCTCCCTCTCCTTCCCCCCATTCATGCGCATGCTCTCTCTCTCTCAAATAAATAAATCGTTAAACAACAACAACAAAATGCTGTTTCAGCTCAACCTCCTATCGCCTGCCTCTGAACACTAGATGTTATTTGCCTTTATACTGTGTTGCCTAATGGTGATAAGCAGTGGCGGTAAAGTTGTTGGTGCCCTGGGATCAATTCAGGCAGGGGCGCCAAACTATGTGAGTCACAGCGGCATTCTTCACCTCCATACACTGCTGATTGTCTTAAAAGCCAATATCATTTAAGAGTATTGTTGGTAAAACAGTAAAATGTCACTCATTATATTAAATCTTGTTCCTTGCATACACATCTTTTTAATATCCTGTGTATGAAATAAATATGCATAAAGCACTCTGCTGCATAATGAAGTCCAATGGTTGTCCAACAAGAGCCCTTGAACTACTGCTTAAGTTGCAGACTGAACAAGCTGCATCTTTTCATGGAGCACCGTTTTTACTTTCCAAAAAAACACCTAACAGACAAACTAGATTTAGTCACCCTTGAATATTTGGCAGACATTTCCTCAAAAATGAATGAAGTGGGCCTGTCACTTTAAGGACAACAATTGACAGCATTTGTTGGCAGTGATACAATTTGAGTTTTCAAGTAAAAATGAGAATTTTTGGAAAACTTGTACCCACCAGTATGAACTTGACAGTTTCCCAACGTTTAAAGATTTTTCTGATAAGACCAATAGTCATATTAACAAAGGTGATTTTTATTACATAGTGAAATGTGTCAACTTTTGTAAGATTTGTATCTCAGTTAATCAATGTGATGTTGAAAAAAAAAAACATGCATGGGTAAAAGATCCATTCAAAATGCAGGATGGATTTTAATGTAGCAGAGCATGAAAAGTACATTGATATGGTTTCAGGTTCCACACTGCCACTTAGGAAACTCCCACTTGTCAAGTCTGGGGCAGTATCAAAAATAGCTACAATTATCTAAAGTTGTTATTAAAATACTCTTCCTCTTTCCAACTAGATAACAGTGAGGATGAATTTTCTTCAAACACTGTAACCAGAGAAGCACTTTGCAATAAACTGAATGAAGAATATGAGAATCAAAGTGTCTTCCATTAAACTAGGCATCAAAGAGATTTCTCCCCCAAAATGTAAAAATGCCATTCTCCTCCCTGAATTTTTTCCTGTTTTTAAAAATATTTATTTTTAAAAATATTTTTTAACTTAGCATGTTACATTTATTTTTGTTTATATTTGTTATTGTTGTGGTCACCCTTTGGAGATATACGGGCCTCACAGCCAAAATTTGGCTCAGCTTTTTAAACAGATACATCACACATAAACCAAAAGGACATAAAGCAATTTATTACTCATATAATGAGGGTTCCTGGAAAGAGCAGGGCAGGCTCCCAGGATGGTCCACACGTGGCTTGAGAAAGCAGGGGAGGTGACTGGCTTGGAGTTTTATCATAGTTAGGAAGTGGGGCTGGAGCAAGGGTTCCCTCATATTGACCAGATATTGTGTGGTCTGAATTTTTTGTTGGCACCAAGAGAAGGAGCTCATGAGCTTTCTTATTGCCTTCCCAGATGTGTGCAAGAGGGGAAATGTGAGGAGTAGAGGTTGAAAGATATCAGCACTCAAATATCAAAAATGGAATCAGACTGATTATTAAAATTCATTCCTGACATTTGACTAATAACTGAAAATGTCATGGTTCATTTAACTGCATGTGAATTTATAACAGATAAGCTACTACAGTGCTCTACGAAACCTGTAGCTTGAGTCTGGTTAGGGAGCTCATTTGAAGACCTTGTTCAAGGTCCCAGCATCGTGTATTTTGCAAAGTGAAATGTGCCTTGGTCACTATCAGTAAAGTTTAG
Organism: Ailuropoda melanoleuca; assembly: GCF_002007445.2. Lineage (NCBI taxonomy): Eukaryota > Metazoa > Chordata > Mammalia > Carnivora > Ursidae > Ailuropoda > Ailuropoda melanoleuca. Next base: position 121,636,939 of record NC_048218.1, on the reverse strand, counting down.
AACTGCAAAGGAGTGTCTCAGTAAAGCCTCATATTGTGGTTTTAGTATGTACAGAGTTATGTGTGAACTTCATTATAATTTGGGTGTCTGTTAGCAATAGATTTCCAGAGTTCTTTAACCATAAGGATATGGCCTTGGATAAGGAATTGTTGATGCCATTCGCCGGGCCAGATGGCTGAGCACTGACAACGAATGACCCTAGTACCTGTAAAAATGTGCAGGTGGGGTCGGTTGTTGGCCAGGGACCAGTGCTAAGATGACTGACTGTAGTGCAGCTAATTGTGCTGGCCCTTGTGTCCCATCCTTAATAAGGGATGTCCCAGTAAAGGGATAGAAGCCAGCAACTCTCCAGCAAGCTCCCTCGTGTGTGATGATGGCAGTGCTGTCCATAAAATGTCCAAACTCCCACTGTTATTCACTCTATTCACCCCAGGGGTTCCCCAGGTAGCCAAGGGGTCTTCCAGCATGATAGCATCTGGCAAAGGCTGAGACATATGACCCAGGCTACTTTAGAGAGGCTACTTTAAAGAGGGTCTCAATCCAGTCCCTAAACACGAATTATCGAAACTTTCCACTTGGGTTGGTTGTGTCTCTAACAGAGCCTCGGTAGGACACAGCAAACTCAGCACAAAGTAGCACAGTTCAAAGTGCAAGTCTCCCCAGCAGGCAGCAGCACAGCTCAGAGAACATTCTGGCCAGAAGGCAGCTCAAAATCCGTGCTGAGAGGTGCCTGGGAGGCTCAGTCATTAAGCGTCTTCAGCTCAGGTCATGATCCCAGCATTCTGGGATCAAGCCCCGCATGGGGCTCCCTGCTCAGCGGGAAGCCTGTTTCTCCCTTTCCCACCCACTCCTCCTGCTTGTGTTCCCTCTCTCGCTGCCTCTCTCTCTGTCAAATAAATAAATAAAATCTTTAAAAAAAAAAAATCCGTGCTCCGCAGTGGGCAGCAGAGCCAGTTGGCAAGCCAAAGCACGAGAAGAGAGACTCTTGGTGGCGGTCACCACCGAAACACCCTGTCCATTGTGACAGCTGTTGGGCTCATCCTGCCTCTTTGGGGTGACCACAACAGTTATTAATAAATTAAGAAATTAATATATTTTAGTCTGGTCCAAAGGTAGTGAGTTACCTCTATTGATCGTTCATAGTTAGTTACAGCTCAAATGCTTTGTTCTCCTCTTTCCCCCTTCTCACAACTGCACTTGACTAGTCTAAAATACAGATAGATTGATAGATGGATAGATAAAATATCAATATATATATTTAATTCTCAATTTTAATTTCTAATACAGCAAATATCAATAGATATATCCCACACAAGCAAAACACTTTGGGAGGTCCCGCCTATATTTTGAGGCTATGAAGAGATACTGAGAATCACTGGCATTTGAAGTATAAAACTGAAACAAAAGTCTCACAGAACAATTGTTTCCTGATATCATGTGATGCACCCTGATATTTTCTACTCTCTCCTAGTCTATTTCATCCTTTACAAAGTGCCAGTCATGCCCACGAATATTTCTTTTTTTTTTTTTTTTTAAATTTTTATTTATTTATTTGACAGAGACAGAGACAGCCAGCGAGAGAGGGAACACAAGCAGGGGGAGTGGGAGAGGAAGAAGCAGGCTCACAGTGGAAGAGCCTGATGTGGGTCGATCCCGCAACGCCGGGATCACGCCCTGAGCCGAAGGCAGACGCTTAACCGCTGTGCCACCCAGGCGCCCCCCACGAATATTTCTTTAGCTAAGGCTTAAAAACACTGAGGTAAAGCATGCAGATGGTATAATGTAATTAAAAAATTTTTAAAATTTTTTACTTAAATTAAACATTGTTGTTGTTGGAGACAGAAGTGTCTAAGCTCACATTGCCCCTTTGGATCACGTTCTCACTTCTAAATGGAGTTGAAGTTACCATAAAGTTAAGCTCAGGTTTTAAGGCCCCTCACCTACATGGGCCTCCTCTTCTAGGGCCCTCTACCTATTTTTTATGGGTACTTTGGCATTCTTTTTCGTAAAGATAGCCACCCAACCTGTATAAGCTTCAGACCACACAAAACCGAGATTCATGCCTGCTTCTAAACCATTCTTTCCCAGTAGATGTGCTGAAACGTTTTAAAATAAAAGTTTTGCTGCTTTCGTAGTTAGAAATAATAGTAATAATTATAAACACAGGTGCTGTTTGCATCAGGTCCCTTTAAAGAAACTCACATGAGTGAGTTATCTCAAGGAAAAGGTAGTTGACTCTAAGAATACACATATACTGGGACTAAAGAACCACCCAGCACAAGTCTGTCCCTTTCTCCAGTAGTGGCCACGTGATCTCTAACTGATGGCCTCTCTACTTCTTTCCTGTGAGTCTGCCCACCCTGTCCTCCTCTTTTTACATCTGGGCTTCTTCATACCCTCACTTTGCCTTTGGTCCACAGTGAGCCCTCACGTGGCTCTCACAGCCAGCTGACCCAATCTCCCCAACATCATAGGTTGCTGGCCTGCCTGAGATGGGTCACCTTTGGATCAAATGCCCAGTAAGCCATAGCTGGGGGTATGGGACAGGGTCGCGAGACATAAACCTTAGCAGGTAAGGCCAGAGAATTTGTAAATAATTTGTAAATAGGGCCTTATTCCTTAGCAGAGACCAGCCAACAGCAAACTCAACGTACAGAGGTTATTCTGATCCTTCAAACTTTGAGTTTTTTCTCCATATTCTTAATTAGGTTTTAGTTCAATAATAACTTGATTTAAAAAAAAGATTATTTATTTTAGAGAGTGGGGGGAGGGGCAGAGGGAGAGGGAGAAAGAAAATCTCAAGCAGACTCCCCATTGAGCACGGAGCCTGACATGGGGCTCAATCCCACGACCCAGAGCTCATGACCTGAGCCGAAACCAAGTCAGGAGCTTAACCAACTGAGCCACCCAGGCACCCCTTAACTTGATTATTTTTGAAGTGCCACTTCCAAATACATATGGACGTTTCACTTCACTTTTTGCTGTTTAATTTTGGAACACAAAGGAGAATTTTTATTTTTGGTATTCTCCATTTTAAAAATACATATTTCTTTTGGAGTGTATTGATCTTCTAATTGCCTACCTTCTGGATTTTTTGCTAAACCCTGCAAATTTGGTGCGAGTGAATGAGTTCAAAGAAATAATGTGTTGCTTAATTTTGCTGCCAGTTTTAAAGAATGGTTATGACAGAAGAATCAATAGTATGCATAGTAAGAAACTTAATTATGATAGTCTTAGCTGCTGGAGAACTTAAGTTGAATTTTGGGCTGTAATTCACGAGAAAGATACACAAACTCACTGCATTAGTCAATTCCAAAATGTCTCCTGTTTCCTTTGTCTCTCTGGAGACACCCTAGAAGTCTCTGAATGCTTGGTGTGATGTATGCTACTCCATGTTATTGCTTTGCTGTGGATGGCAAAAAACATGTCTCTATGGCTTTTTTTTTTTTTAATCTGGAAGCAGAAGCATCATATGAAATGTGTACAAATTTTAAGCCCTTCTAAATAGTTGCAGGAAAGAAGTCAGGAGCGGAACGGAATTCATGCATAAGGAAGTCTATGATGGGCATGGATTCCATAGCTGGTCAGGCCCTACCCCATTTTGAAAGCCAGGGAATAGATGATTGCCAGATCCCACCCTTCCTCTGTAGCAGACGACCCTTCCGGCCAGTGGTTTTCCAGGTGGGGTCCTAGGACCAGCAGCATCAGCCTCACCTGGGAACTTACTAGGAATGCACATTCTCAGGCTCCTCTCCAGACCTGCTGAACCAGAGACCCTCAGGTGGGGTCTAGCAATGGTTTTCATAAGCCGTCCAGGTGATTCTGATGCAGGCCCGAATTTGAGAACCATTGTTTGGAGGCTTGTATTTCAAGGTGTAGGGATATGCAACACAACACACACACACACACACACACACACACACACACACACACACATGCATACACATACAGAGTACTTGGAACAGGACCAAAAGGACCTGTAATCCACAAGATGCTACTCTCCTACTTTTCTATCGGGCTTTTATTCAGGTTGTTTCTCTAACTAGAAAATTCTTTCCCTGTCTTTGTCCAGGCCTGTCTGTTAAAACATGGCTCATTTTTCAAAGCCAAAGCAGTTCAAAACCTACTTCCTCTGAGAAGTTTCTCCAGATCAATCCACCCCTCTGAAATGTGAGATCTGTCTTCTGAAGGGAGACCAATAGAACACATCTTGGTCCTAAAGATACTTAACAGTTAGAAGCTTGACATATCCAGGTAAAAATAATTTATAATGACTATAGGGGCTCTCTCTCATAATGACTACTCATTGATGCCTCTGGATGGAGCTTTCCTTTGCTTTCAGTCATCAAGTTATGCATGCTCCTGCTTCAAGGCCTGATTCTTCCCTCTCCTGGAATGTTTACTTGGGGTCAGGAATCACAGATCAGAAGTCAGCAAACAGAGCCCATAGCTTAGTTTTGTAGGGCCTCTGAGCCGAGAATGTTTTTTATATTTTAAAATGGTTAGAAAAGACAAAACAAGAATCATATTTTGTGACGCATGAAAAGTACATGAAATTTAAATTTTACTGTCCATAAGTATGGGATTGGTGGGACATAGCCTCCCCTGTTCATTTATGCGGTCCATGGCTGCTTTCTCGCCCCAAGGGTGAAGTCAAAGAGTTGCAGCAGAGACCATATGGTCTGCAAAGCCAAAAATACTTGCTGTCTGTCCTCTCACAGAAAAAAATGGCAAACTCTTGTTCTAGATGACCTCATGTTTCCCTCCCTCCCTTCGTTCAGGTCTCTGCTCGAATGTCACCTTATCAAACAGGTCTTCACTCTACCTAAATGGAATGCATGAATCCTGCCTGCTCTTTGCATCTATATGATGCTTTATTTTTCTTGGTAGCACTTGTCTTCAGCTGATGTTATATATTTATTTGTTTATTGTGGGTCTCTTCTCATTAGAATCCAGCTTCATGAGATCGGAGCCATTGTTTTGGTTCATTACTGCATGCCCAGATGCTCTTAATTAAGATTTAAATGAATGAATAAATATTCTCTAATAAGAATCCCTCCCAAGACATTTCTTGGTGGTTAAATTATTTTATTTTTCGAGGGACAGGGGTCAGTTAAGTGTAGCTTCTAGGCTAAGTGGTAGTAACATAGGGAAAATCTGAGATACAGTTTGCCCTAAAAAATAATGAACATGCACTGTGGGATAATTTTTTAATTAAGACCTGGAGACAAAGCCTTCGGACCTGGTGGATGTTTATCAAAACAATTCCTCTGGTCTGTAATGAGACTATCCAGAGCTGCCAGCTGGAATTCTAGAAATTGATTTTGACCACTTGTTTTATTTTAAAGAGGTTTTAGGAACTATTTTGTCCCGTTCTGTTTCTTTTTTACTTCAAAATTCTTCCACATTTTAATCCAGTTTTACAGAAAATAGAATATAGGCCCCAAATAATGGGTTCCAAGACATAATTGCTGTTTAATTTGGGATAAGAAATTTTCTGGAAAGTATCGCTCAAAAGCCTCAGCTGATCTTCCCATGCCCCATCAATCTGAAGCCAGATCGATTGTTTTTAAAGGAATAGGTCATCTGTCTTCCCTTTCTTTTCCTAAGGCTTATCTTCCTTATTAAGAAACAGCCTCAAGTTTACCTTGTGTTGGGTGAAGAGAGCTTAGTTACAGGAATCTGCCTTCTTCCCTTCCCCTCTCAAAAGGAATAAAAGTATCCATATGAAAGGAAACATTTTATCATTATACTAGGGAAATTTATACAAATAACATCTATCCGGGCAATCTGAATTATGAGATCACAAATTTACAGTTATTTTTTTCAGGAAAACGTACTTTGTCACTACTGGGAATTATGACTTTGGTACTAAATTCTGAAGTTTTTGGTTTTTTGTGGCTTTTTTTTTTTTTTTTTGATATCATGGTCCAACTTCCAGAAAGTATCTGTGGCTTGGCTGTGGTTACACAGCCACCTTAGGACCCAGGTGTCCTGTGTCCATATCCCAGGGCTCATGCCCCTTCCCTGCATCCTCTAACACCTCCCTAAAACACTCCTCTGCATTTTTCTCCTTCAGATCTACGAGAAGGGAAAGATGCAGGCTAGACCATCACCGGGTTTCCTCTGTTTAATATTTGTCTAATTGTTGATTAAGAATGGAGAGATACTGGTTTAAATTGGATTCTTTTATTTTGGTTTGGTTTGGTTTTTTAAGGTATTTCTGAACTCTGTTGAGTGGAAAATAAAAAGTTAATTATGGAGAATAAAAAAAGAGTACATTCCTACGTCAAGGAATGGTAGGACTTTTTGATGTTTGATGACTACGGGAATAAAATGTGTCTTCTTCAAAGTACACTAACTACTTAGGTTCAAAAAATATTTTCCCAAATACTCTTTGGATGTAAAACAAGCGATCCATTTGTCCTGGTGCAGATAAATCTGGGAGGGTTAATGCCTCTGGGCTTAAAGAAACTGTCCTGGGGAGCACAACTTCCATAGGGTCTGTTATGATGGCAATTGATTATTTAGAAGCTTTACAGTCCAAAGAAAAACAAGCATGAGAAGAAGTGTGGAACAGCCACAAATCATCACCCTACACCAAGAGCCCTCCAGTTTCTGTGCAAGATGAAAATTCTCTGTCATTTGAAAAGGCAGGAAAATAAACATTCTAACAATGACAGTTTGTTCATTTGTGAAACTGAGAGAAAAATAGTCTGCAAGTTCTTTTAGACAGATCACAGTCTCAAAAGACCTATAGGTTAGAACAACAAATAAAGCAAAAACTGGGCTTACTTTTATTTACTTGAGTAACATTTAGTGAAATTATTTCAATTATTTGTCAATTATTTTTTAGTACATACTTTGCAAAAGTAGGATAAATATGCAATTTCCTACTGCTACCTAGAGCTGAGAGTTAGTTCAACTGAAAAATAAAACAAAATTAGACAGACCAAAATATCTCTCCGAGTGAGTGGTGCTACAAATAAGAGACATTAAAATATTTATTGCATGAAAATGAAAAATTAGAGGGGGATCTACCTATGTTCTGGTTTTGGTATCTCTCACTTTCACCACACATGGTAGGCATTTATTGTTTTGGTATGTGTGACCATCAGGCCCCCATTATGGGGAGAATGTATTGGATATTTGTTGCTGTTTTTGTTGCTTTCATCCAGTTCTATTCTGCAGAAATAGTATTCCAATTCTGCCGTGGCAAACCAGCCCGCCCCCCAGTCTGAGCCCAGCCTGTGAACCTGAATACAGCCGTGGGCTCCCTGGGAGTGATGTGCAACCCAGGCTAAGCTAATCAGTATTGTCTACTTCCCCTGACAACAGTAATTGGTTCAGGAAAGAACACATGACCCAAATTGGACCAATCAGGGCATGAAAGACTCAATTCAAAAAAATTGATGAGTGACCTGGACCTTACTGGATTCTTTCTCAGAAGATGTGAAAGGATAAAGATGTGAATACACACACACACACACACACACACACACACACACACACATACATATGCAATGGAATATTATTCAGCCATCAGAAAGGATGAATATTTACCATTTACAGCAACATGGATGGAACTGGAAGGTATTATGCTGAGCGAAATAAGTCAATCAGAGAAAGAGAATTATCATATGGTTTCATCCATATGTGTAATATAAGAAACAGCACAGAGGATCAAAGGGGACGGAGGGAAAACTGAATGGGAAGAAATCAAGGAGGGAGAAAAACCATATGAGACTCTCGACTCCGGGAAACAAACTGAGGGTTGCTGGAGGGGAGGTGGGTGGGGGATGGGGTAACCGGGTGATAGACATGAAGGAGGGCACGTGATATGATGAGGACTGCATGTTATACACAACCAATGAATCATTGAACATTACATTAAAAACTAATAATGTATTATATGTTGGCTAATTGAATTCAAATTAAAAAAAAAGAATAGAGCTACTGTTATCATGCATTGCTGGTGAGAGTGTAAGATGTTCCAGCCTTACAGAGGGGAATTCAGCAATATCTCAAAAGACTGACAACAGGATGCAATTTATGATCTGTGGTTTTCTTTGCCTATAAAAGATGTTACCAGGACAATTAGTGAAATTGGAATAAGTATGTGCATTAGCTGATATTTTATCAACTTTAATATCTGGATTTTGATCATTGTATTTTGATAACTGTATTGAGGTTGATATCCTTATTTTTAGGTAATACACACTGAAGTGTTGGGATTAAAGGGTCATCACGTCTGCAACTCACCCATGGTTCAGGAAAAATTACCTGATACACACACAGACACGCAGAGGTAATAGATTAGAGTAGAGGACAAGAAAAAGAATGGTAAAGCAAAGGGAATAAAAAGTTAGCAATGGAGGAACTTGGTTAAAGCGTGTGATGTAATAAGAGATACTTTTGGTCTTCATCCATGGTTCCTGGGACAGAGTTCTGAAAACCCATGGGATTTTGTCATTCATCACAGGCCCCTCTTGAGCATATCTCAGTTTATGCTAAAGAGGTGACTTAGGCTGGGCCCCAAAACTAGCCTCAGGGTGGAGCTGGTCACCAGAGAGACCAAGTAATTAGAGGGTTGGAAATTTCAGCCACGCCCACCAACCCCTGGAAGGGTGAGGGGCTGAAGATGAAGCTTTATAAAAACTCTTGAACAACAAAGTTTGATGAGCCTTAGGGTTGATGAAAGCATCCATGGTTTTGCACCCCAGTTCCACGGGGACAGAAACTCTTATCCTCAGGACCCTTCCAGACCTCACCCTATGTATCTCATCATCCAGCTATTCATCTGTATCCTTTATAATATCCTTTATAATAAGCAATCAAATGGAAGTAAGTGTTTCTCTGAGTTCTGCAATGACTCTAACAAGGTAATTAAACTTGAGAAGGGGGTCATGGGAACCTTCAGTTTGTAGCTGGTTGGTGAGAAACAGGTGACTTCTGATCGACACTTGAAACCAGGGAAACAGTCTGGTGGGACTGAGCCCTTCACTGTGGGATCTGCCACTCTCTCCAGTTAGTGTCAGAATCGAGTTAACTTGAAGGACACCCAGGTGATTCTGCGGAATTGCTTAATGTGTGTAAAAACTAGCACACCTTGGGGTCCGAAGTGAAGCGTGGGAGTAGTGTTGAGAGTAAAGGAGACACACAGGAATTGAGTCTTCCTTTACAGAGGATATAAAGGGATTCTTTCCTATTCTCATGACTCTTCTGTAAATCTGTAATTATGTCAAAATAAAGTTTACTGAAGAAAAAGAGGAGGGGGGAGAGGAGGAAGTGGCGGAAGAGGAGGAGAAAAAAGAAGAGAGTTGCCATTGGCAACCACACTGGGAAAGGCTGTCTCAAAATGGAAAAGACTCAGAGGAAACAGAGCCAAGAGGTGGATCTGGGTGACTTTGCTGGAGCCCTACGTTAAGCTTTAAATTAGTGAATCAGCTCTTCCCCTATACTTTTCAGCTTACATGAGTCAAAAAATTCCTTTTTCTAAGACTTGCTGGTCAAACACATAATAATTCACCAGATTGCAGTTGGAAGCTGCTGCATTTCTACTGCTTTTTTCTATTTTTATTTTTTAAGTTGTTTTCACTCCTAAATAAACACTGAAACTACACAACAGAGTTCAGAGAAGCTACACACTTTGCTGGCAAAATATGAAAAACTAAAAAAAAAGGAAGAGGAGGACAGAAATTACTTAGAGAGGGATGCCTGGGTGGCTCAGTCAGTTAAGCGTCTGCCTTTGGCTCAGATCATGATTCCAGGGTCCTGGGAAATGAGTCCTGTATCAGGCTCCCTCTGCCTCTGGCCCTCCTCATTCCCTCACTTTCTCTCTCAAATAATTTTTTTAAAAAGAAATTACTTAGAGAAACACAACCATCAAGAATAACATGGGCAACTCAACAACAACAAAAAAGCAAACACGTGATTTAAAAAATGAACTAAGTACTTGACTAGAAATTTCTCCAAGGAAGAACGGCCAACAGATACATGAAAAGATGCTCAGCTCACGAATCATTAGGGAAATGCACGTCAGAACCACAATGAGATGTCATCTCACACCTATTAGGATGGCTACTATTAAAAAAACAAACAAATAAACAAACAAAATAACAAGTGTTGGCGAGGATGTGGAGAAATTGGAATTTTTGGGCACTGTTGGTGGGACTATAAAATGGTACAGCCAGTACAGAAAATAGTATGGCAGTCCATCCCCCACCCCCAAAAAGCCACCAACATAGATGTACCATATGACCCAGTACATACCCCCAAATAATTGAAGAGGAACTGAGTAATAGAAGAGTGTGCACCCCAGCATATCAAAGAGGTATTTGTATACCCACGTCGGTAGCAGCAGTGTTTACAATAGCCAAAAAGTGAAAGCAACACAAGTATCCATCGACGGATGAATGAACAAACACAACGTTTCATATCCATACAATGGAATGTTATTCCGCCTAAAAAAAAAAGAAGGAAAGTCAGACACAGCTACCACATGGATGAACCTGGAGGACATGATGCTGAGTGAAATAAGCCAGTCACATAAGGACAAATACTGTGTGAGTCCACTTAGATGAGGTACCTAATGTCGTCAAGGTCATAGAAAGTAGAATGGTGGTTGCCAGGGGCCAGGCGGAGGGGAGATTGGGGAGTTAGTGTTTAATAGTACAGGTTTCAGTTTCGCAAGATGAAAAAGGTTCTAAGGATGGATGATGGTGGTGACTGCACAATGTGAGTGAACTTAATGCCACTGAAATTTCAGTGCTTCTTTAAATTTTATGCTATGTGTACCTTACCACATTAAAAAAAAAAGAATTATAAAGACAAAGAACTTGCTGTAGGACAGACTAAACAACTTACATGGTTTGGGCAGAAAATGACTACAGTGAAAAAAAAATAGGTCACCGAAAGGAAGTGAAAATTTATCAATCCCGAGGAAAAGTAAAATTTCTTGTAAAAATCTAAGATAAATCTACATAGAAAATGTAGCAGAAAATCAGGAAAACTTTAACTAGAAGGGAATTTGACCCTGAGACATTGGTGTTGTGAGATGACAAGCAAAGGATTACTAAATAGGGATCACTGGATGTGGAGTCTCACTTCTAATTCTAGAAGTTCTGAGAGAGATTACCTCTGCCAGCATACTCCCCCAACCTTCTCACTGATGCCTTCCATTTCGGTCCTTGAGGTTTATTACTTTGGCTTAAGGCTTTTTTCCTCTGTCCTAACCTTGGTCCTAAATTCCAGCACTACATTACAAAAGCTTATTAAACACCTTCCACTGGTTCTTCAAACCAGTATGTCTAAATGTATCATCTTCTCCTCAGCATCCACTCCTTTAGATCTTGCCATTTCTGCCTATCACTCCCCCTTGCCTCCAAATCTTGGAGTAAATTTTCCCTCCCCCACCTCCTGTGCCCCTGTATCCACGTGGTGATTCCCTCCTGGCATGTCTCCCTCCCTGACTCTCCTTTCTGTCTCTTCTTTCCCCCCTCATTGCCCCTACCCTACCCTCTATTCAGGCCTAGGTTGCTGTAGTAAATCCAAACTGGCTCTCCTCCTCCAGCCTCTCCCCTCCCCCATAGGGGAAAGACTAAATACTTGTTGACAAGCCCCAGGAAAGCAGGGAGGTAGGGAGGGAAGGATGAGGGATAGGAGAAAAGCAATATCGGAAAAATTTCAAGAATTTGAAGATAAAATCAAAAGACTCCTCGTGAGATTTTTTCCCCCCACGTTTGTGTGGCCTGAGGGTCAGACTGCAGGTCTTGTTGACCTGGCACCTCCAGAGACCAGAGTACAAATTGCGGAGGCTGGAGTCATGGCAGGACAGGCGTTTGGGAAGTTTCTTCCCCTGTTTGACCAAATTTGAGTTGAAAGCCATGCAGCTGAGACTGTAACTAAAGGAGGCATAATACTTCCTGGAAAAATCCCGAGGAAAAACACTGCAAGCGACAGTAGTAGCTGCTGGATTGGGCTCTAAAGGAAAGGGTGGAGAGAGTCAACCAGTCAGCACAGAAGTTGGCGATAAAGTTCTTTTCTCAGAACATGGAGGCACCAAAGCCGTTCTAGACGACAAGGATTATTTCTTATTTGGAGATGGTGACATTCTCGGAAAGTACGTACTGAAATAAATCACTGAAATGGCCTAAAGTGAAGCTGCCCACTCCAGCGAAGCTGTGAAATCCTTCCTCATGTAAATAATTCTCACGACTCTCCTTTATCCTAAACCAATGGTATCCAAACAAAGAAACTTCATCGTGAGAAAAATATAAAAGCTACGTTCCTTAACAAATTCCATTCCTCAAACACAATCCTTGTACCTATATTTTTACATATTTTTTCCCAAAATTTCCTAAAGAAAATAGTAGATACTTCCTAGGAGTCCAGCCAGACCACAGTTTATGAATCGTTATGATTAAATAAAGCCTATAAGAATCAGTCCCAATATATAGAACATAGTGTGTTGAGTCTGGGATTTTGTGTCAAAAAAATCCCTCTAAGAATTACCAGACTTTTAGAGACAGGGTGTCTTAAGAGGGTTATTATTATTAACAAATATTATTGTTTAATAATAATTTTCCAAGTTCTGATCTAAATTTGTTCTCTTGTATCACCGCACTGACCCTTAGGTAAAACTTGAGGGAAAGGGAGTTCAGCTCAATGCAAGAAAAAAAATCAACAACAATGATGTCTACAACAGAATGGGCTGACTCAGAGGAAAATAATCTGCCCCTCACTGGGGGAGACAAGCTAACACAGGATGAGTGTTTGTTAGGAAATTGTAGAATGGATTTAAGCATTAATTGATGGAGAGAAGTAAAGGAACTCCTTGACCAATGGTTCTCAAAACAGCCAATCATCAGGATCACTTGGAAAGCATGTGAAAATTCAGATTTGTTGGGCTCACTTATAGAGATTCTAATTTAGTAGGTCTGGGATAGAGCCAGGCATGTGTATTTTTACAGAAATCCCCAGAAGACTCTAACATAAAGCCAGCTTTAGGATCCACTACCTTATGTTGGTTTCCCAAACTGGGAATACGTAGTCTCCCCCAAATATGCACCCCTCGCCCCTGGGTCTGTAGCCCTCATTTTAAGAAATGTTACACCAAATGTCAAACCGAAACAATCAACCTGCATTTGTGATTTTTTTTTTTTTGGTGGAATTATTTTATCAGTTATAAAGACAAAACATATATTTTAGAAATAATACACAACTGAAAGTTTTATAGATTGCCTTTGATTTCTTGATGTGCTGTTTTCCCAGCCTGAATATTCTTAGCTTCATTCTAGCTTCATTCTAAATAGTTATATATATATATTTTTAAGATTTTATTTATTTATTTGACAGAGACAGCCAGCAAGAGAGGGAACACAAGCAGGGGGAGTGGGAGAGGAAGAAGCAGGCGCCTAGCAGAGGAGCCTGATGTGGGGCTCGATCCCAGAACGCTGGGATCAGGCCCTGAGCCGAAGGCAGACGCTTAACAACTGCACCACTCAGGCGCCCCTAGTTATATTCTTTTTTTAAAGGATTTTTAAAAAATTTTATTTGGGGGAGAGAGAGAGCTCGAGCAGGGGAGGGAAAGAGGGAAAAGCAGACTCCCTACTGATCAGGGAGCCCTGTTTGGGGCTTGATCCCGGGACCCTGGGATCATGGCCTGAGCTGAAGGTAGATGCTTAGCTGACTAAGCCACCCAGGGGCCCCTATAACTATATTCTTAATAGTGAATATATTTACTATATTTGTAACCCAAGAATATAGTTGGAGAAAGTGTTTGAGGAATATTGTACTGGAAGTTATCCAAAGACCCTGAGATTCAACAATCTGGTAACTGGAGTTTCTGCTTTGGGCTCAATTAACTCCTAAAAAAAGTTCTTAGGTGGGATCTGGGGGTGGTAGTGCAAGAGTGGGTAGGGAAGGGGGCAGGTGACCCATTAGTCCTTGAGGACAGGACCTGTGGCTTTTAACAGCCCTTTGCCACAGCCCTGGGTAGTGCCTGGCACATAGTAGGCAGTCAACAGATATTTGTTAAATGAAGGAGGGAAGGTGGGAGGGGAAGACAGACATGTTTCTCAAAACCGGATCCTTTGCCTGTATTTGTGCCTAAGCTAGCCTCATAAATTTATAAAAAGCCATTTTTGAGATAATCAAGGAAATTTAAATAAAGGTTGGAGTATTTCCTGTTATTAAATTATTATAAATATTATTCATATTAGTTTATTTGTTTAGATGTTACTAATATTACTTTTGTTAGGAGCAATAATGGCAGAGTAATTATGGATTTTTTTTAATTTTTATTTTTTTAAAAGGAATTTGGAAGCATTCCTGCCTGCTTCCTTTTTTTGGAATTATTGTTTTTATTTTATTTGTTTATTTATTTGACAGAAAGGGAGAGAGCACAAACAGGTGGAACGGCAGGCAGAAGAAGAAAAAGCAGGCTTCCTGTTTAGCAGAGAAGCCGACACAGGGCTTGATCCCAGGACCCTGGAATTATGACCTGAGCCAAAGGCAGGTACTTAACCTGCTGAGCCACCCAGGCACCCTGATTGGTTATGTTTTAAAAGATCCTTTCCAGTGAGAGATGTATCCTCAAGTATTTACAGGTGAAAGTTCATGATGTCTCAAGGAAGGGATGAAACAACATTGAGAAACTGTTGCTAATTGTTGGAGGTGGGTGGGTGCATCCAGGGTTCATTCTAGTTCGTATACATTGTTCTTTCTATTTCTGTGTATGTAACAAAAAAGTGAGTAGACTCCTGAGAGAATCCGGGATGTTTTGCTGTCCTAAGGCATGTGTGTGATGAATTAATTTTGCTGCTCTGTATCTAGCACGTTGAGAAAACAGTCACTCAAAAAAAAATTTTTTTTTTTAGATTTTATTTATTTATTTGACCGAGAGAGAGACAACCAGCGAGAGAGGGAACACAGGCAGGGGGAATGGGAGAGGAAGAAGCAGGCTCCCAGCAGAGGAGCCTGATGTGGGGCTCGATCAGGCCCTGAGCCGAAGGCAAATACTTAATGACTGAGCCACCCAGGCGCCCCTCAGAATATTTTCTGTATGGCTTCTGTGGTTCCTCCTCATGGGCTGAGAAAGTTGTAGAGAGTTCTAAGAACTGTAATCTCACAGGAACACCCCGTTAGGAAACGGGAAAGCGGAGTCAGGGCTTACTTACCCTCTCTTTGGTTGCAATGAAACACCTGCCCTTCTTGCTGTCTCAGACAATTGGTTTTGCACCATCTGAGCTTGGTGGCTTTTGACCAAAGCCAACCCTGGGGGTTAGGGACCAGGGAGCAATGGAAGGAGGATAGCTCAGGGCTACTCTCTGGACGCCTCTCGCGCGTCTCTGTTCTCTGATCCGAGGCTCCTATAGAACTAAGCCTCATCTCCCTGCTTCTCTCCTGTCTCTACAGCTGCACGTATGCCTTTCAAGATTTCCTAACTGTGCCTTGGGAGTTGAAGGACAGGTTTTGTAGTGGAAAGTGCCAGCAAGGACTATGCAGCCGCCACGGACCTGCTCTCCTACCCTTGACCCCATGACTCTGGCTGTGTGATCTTGGGCAATTACTAACCTCTCTTGGCCTCAACTACTTCTGCTGTGAAACTACGCAGTACCACCCAACACGTTGGAAGGACCGAGTGAAGCATTATATGCTCTGTGCCCACCGGACTGCATGGTACACGGCAGGTGCCTGACTAGCTGGTGGCAAGGGCAGGGAAAGGCTCTCATGGCTGCCTCTCCACGTCCCTCCATGGCCACTCAGACGTCACAGGATGATGTGCAGCTTGGATGTTAGAAGCCGATGACTGGCTTCTATGAAAGTCAGGGCAGAGAAGATCCAGGGAAGGGTTGGTATACTGTTCAAGCACTGATGGCAGGGGTTTAAGTGAGGAAGATGAGGTTGCTTGCACACTGGCCCAGGGCCAATGGGGGGAGGGGAGGCGGAGCAGGAGAGAGGGATGCTCCAAGGGGCGCAGGTTACCTGTAATTATGAATATATCCTACAAATAAGTAGAAGAAATTTAGATAGTGCTTCCTGGATGCTGCAGATTTTTCTAGGTCCTTTACACATATTAACTCCCATAAACTTCCCAGTGACCTGTGAGATAGGTGCTATTATCCTCTTCATTTCACACACAAATGACCCTGGGCAAAGAGGGTTAACTCGCTCAAGGTCCCTCAGCAGGTAAGCGGTTGGGCTGGGCTCAGACCAGGCAGCCCCCACTAACATCCTCCCACCAAATCATGAAATTGGTTTTTGTGTGATCTTGTGGTGAGGATAGCACAAAAAGTCAGGATTCGTTCATCTTTCTTCCCCTGAAAACTGAGTCATCCTGACAATCCCCTGGTTCACTCAGCAGGGACACGTTGGGTCTCCAAGATTTTTTTCCTCCCTGAGCCCCGGTTCCTGTACCCCTCCCGGCTTCTCCACTATCTGTTCTTAGATGGGATGTGTTTTTGTTTCAGTGTATCAGTCAAGTTTCCAGGTAATGATGGTGCTGCTGGTCTGGGGCCACACTTTGAGAACCATCGGCTTTTTGGTTAAGATCACAGGCTTCCAGGTCAGACTCAGTGGGGTGGGCTCCCAGTTCACCATCCGTGGTTCGACCTTGGGATATTCACTATCTCATGCCTCAGTTTCTTTCTACGTAAAATGAGGATAATAATGGCATCTATTTTGGGGGGGTTATGGTGAGGATTAAATAAATTAATCCACATGAAGTATGGGTACTGTATGTAGCCATAAAGTATTTCATCCACAAAATACTTTATCTGCAGGGGTGCCTGGGTGGCACAGCGTTTAAGCATCTGCCTTCGGCTCAGGGTGTGATCCCGGCATTATGGGATCGAGCCCCACATCAGGCTCCTCTGCTGGGAGCCTGCTTCTTCCTCTCCCACTCCCCCTGCTTGTGTTCCCTCTCTCGCTGGCTGTCTCTATCTCTGTCAAATAAATAAATAAAACCTTTTTTAAAAAATAAAAAAAATAAATACTTTATCTGCATAAAAATGCATATGGCATACAGTAAATACTCAAATGTTTTTATTATTTTAATTCAGAATTCATTTTGTGAGTCAGTGATTATACTGCAAATGCCTATTATAAAATATGCCAGATCCACACATCTTTCACACTCATAAAGTTTTAAATTTAATTTCTTAGTAATTAGTTGTGAAATTTTCATGTCTCTTCATATTTGTCTTTTCCTATTTCTTTAGTGATAATCATGGGGCTTGCAAATACCAAGCAAATGAATTAGGAAAACAGTATTATGAAAGAAATATAGCAAGTGCCAGCTCTTTTACAAAATACCATTTTATTGGAAAAGCCGGCTTTACAGACCATGCGAGTTTAATTCCCTAGTTGAACAGAAGATGGCAGCACTACACGGGAATTTTGCCGGAGACTATTGCTCTGCGCCGCCTGCCCCGCCCCCTGCCTCAACCACACGAGGCCAGCTTTTTGCATTTTGAACCCCGTTTCCTGGGTCTCAGACCCTTTCTTATCCTCGTTTAGGCTTTAGACCATCAGCGGGCCGAGACCCCTTCCTATGGGGACTCCAGTGTCAGTTCATGGGTTAAAAAAGTTTCACCTCGGCCGCCAGTCTAACCCGAACAGGTCCCTGTGCTGCTCTGAGCCTCAGTTTCCCCTGTGTGAAACGAGAACACTGGAAGAAGGACTCTCCGAGGTCAACAGCCCCGACAGCCGGGGGTTCCAAGTTCAGGGGCAGAGTTTGCAGGAGGAGGCCAGCAGAGGGGTGGGTTCGCGTTCCCCAGCGAGTCTGGGCTGCAGGAATCCAGGCTGGCGGGTCGGCGCCAGTGTGTGCCGGCGACCAGGGTCCTCTGGAGCACCCTGTTTACTGGGCATAAGGGATGTAAAACATCGTGTGCTGTATTAAAACAAACCAGGAGATTCCGCGGAAAGTTACACCAATTTTTAACACAAAACTGATGATATCAACAAAATTGCATGCCCTCAGGAGACTTTTTAAGGGGCCACCTGTCCGCTCTCTTCTGTCTTTAGGGTTATTTCCGTGGAGATTGTCCCTTTGGGCAAGTACTTTATTTAATTGAAGGCTAACGGGTTTTAGGCAACAGAAATTTCTTTTGGAGAAGGATGCTCTAGCGCCCTCTGGTGACGCATCCCAAGTAAGGCATCACTCGCCTGACAACGCCTTGGTTTCACCTTTGACAGCAAATAATCCAGTTTTTGCCTTTTGAGCTCTATGTCACTGGACTTCTAGATTGTTAATTCTACAGCTAATTCTATGACCCTCCAAGATTCCACTTTGGTAATATGGACTGCAAGCAGCTTAGAGCAGAAGCAATCATAAATTAACTTGGTGGAACAGCCCAGTCTTTGGTGTTGGCTCATTTCATAGGAAAACAATATGCCTTCTAGAGCCCATTGTGGGTCTAGAGCGGACAGCGCACGTCTGAGAGGAGCCTAGCATTTTCTGGGCTTGTGGTTTAGGTAGCTGGCTCTCTGGAATCCCCTTGCCCTTATCCCTATCTCCCATCTCTGGGCTCTCCAGGATAAGTAAGCGTCCACCTGACTCTATGTTTGAGATCCCAGTTCCTCACAGGATAGCTCCTCTTGGGCCCTGACATCTTTCCTCGCAGTCTTGGTGCGTAAGGGGCCAGATCCTGCTCCTTGTGCCTGGAACTGTTGCTAGCGATATCAGTATTTCTCCAGGGACCAAATGCATCGGAGTCCGCTGGGGTGCTGCTTACATTCAGACTCCTGGGGTCCAGCTCTGAATTTACTGCATTAGAATCTTCGAAGGTAGAGGGGACGCCTGGGTGGCCCAGTCGGTCAAGTGTCCAACCCTTGGTTTCAGCTCAGGTCCTGGTCTCAGGGTTGTGACATGGAGCCCCATGTGCGGCTCCGCAGTCAGCGTGGAGTCTGCTTGAGATTCTCTCTCCTTCTCCCTCTGCCCCTCCCACCTATGCTCTCTCTCTCAAATAAATAAATAAATCTTTTTTAAAAAGAATCTCTGAAGGTAGAGATGAGAATTATGCGTTTTAAACCAGATCCCTAAGTGATCATTAGGCAAGCCAAAATTTAGGAATTGCTTCATAGATTTGTGACTCATCATCATGATGTCCTCTGTCCACATAACAAATGTGTGCATTTCTGCTGCCACCTCCCCACCCTGATGCCAACAGGATTGTACCTTCTTAGATCTGAGCCCCAACCAGGCTGCACAAGCCTGAAACTCCGGGCTCCCATCAGAGTAGATTTCCCTGCTCTTCCCTGGACCCCACTTTCCCTTCATCAACCTGGTGATTCTGAGGTGGCAGTGAGATGCTTGGCTGAGCAACTTGAAGTTATATGCCTAACGTTAAAATAAAAAGGGGTGTCCGGGTGGCTCAGTGGGTTAAGTGTCTGCCTTCAGCTCAGGTCATGCTCCCAGGGTCCTGGGATCAAGTCCCACATGGGGCTCCTTGCTCAGCAGGGAGCCTGCTTCTCCCTCTCCCGCTCCCCCTGCTCATGCACTCACTCTCTCTCTATCTCCCTCTGATGAGTAAATACATAAAATCTTTAAAAAATAAAGTGTCAAGGACTAAGAGATTACAAAAGTTTATGTAATCTGATATACACCTAGACACAGAGTCATTCATATTTCAGCAAAACAAAGCTACTTACCAAAGCAACTGTGTGGTTTACTCAGGTGAGGCCCCTTTAGTCTCTATTTGTGTGTATGTCTGTCTTTCTGACCGTGGTAAGTATGGCACTGACTTTGTGGACTTGACATTGAGCATCTGCTGTTTCTGTTAGAAACAGTGAGGTCAAGGGCCCGAAACCCACCCTAGGCTCAGGCACTCGGCATCAGGACGGACAAAGCCCAGCTTCTTTTCCAGGGCAGCAGTCTGTTCCCCGCACACTCACTCAGGGGACAGTATCTTAGACGACGCAGCGGTCGCCCTTGGACCTGTTTTCAGGTATACTTTTCCTCTAGCCCAAGTGTTTCCTTGCCCGCGTTAGCCACAAGCCACATGTGGCCATTGAGCCCTTGAAATGTGTCTCACATGAAATGTGCTGTAAGTGTGAAACACACACCAGATTCTCGAGACCTAGCAAGAATGTAAAATATCTCGTTAGTAATCATAAACATAGATTGCGTGTTGCAATGATGATATTCTGGGTCTACTGGCTTAGATTAAAATATATTATTAAAACTAATTTCAGTTGCTTATTTGTCCTTTTCAAATTTGGCTACTAGATAGTTTAAAATTACATAACATGGCTCAGACCCTGCTAATCTGAGCCTGTGGTATTTCTCTGATGGTCCCTACTGTCATTAACCTTTTGGGGCTTAACCACTTCCCTAAGCTGTGTGATCTGTCTGGTTCCTTCTAGTTCTTGCCCTTCTGGCCAGCCCTATCCTGTTGCCCACAGTGTGACACATGACAGCTCTTACTGGAGAGCCTTGCTGGAATGCCCCAGGTGGCTCAACGCACAAGTCTAGCTGTCAGGAGATTCTTTCATAGATAAGCTAAAATATGCTTCCCTGGGACAGCTTGCTTGCTTGCTTTCTTCTTTCCTTCCTTCCTTTGAGGATTCTGTTTATTTATTTGACAGAGAGAGAGCGCGCACACAAGCAGGGGGAGGAGCAGAGGGGGAGAGAAGCAGGCTCTTTCAACAAGGAGCCTGATGCAGGGCTCAATCCCAGGACCCCAGAATCATGACCCGAGCCAAAGGCAGATGCTTAACCAACTGAGCTACCCAGGCACCCCCTGGGACAGCTTTCTAGAGAATAAATTGAGTCATGCTTAATGACTAGATAGTGACAGTTTATGCCATTTCTTTAACCCATTCCCTGTTGTGAGTTATTGAGTTATTTTCTGGTTTCTAAAAGTTGTCTTATGATAATCATCCTTGCAATCAAATCTTTACACATGTTAGATGATTTCCTTTGGAACAATTTGTATTAATACAATCTTAAAAGCTTTTGACACCGTTCTGTATTATATGAACACCATTGGGTATTACAATTTTTTAAATCCTTGTAATTCTTATAAAATGGTCATTTTTGTGAAAAATGTTACATGAAAATGGTTTAAAATGAGTTTAAGATGGTAAATCTTTTCCTTTGCTTTATTGGTACGGTATTTTACCCTTCTTTGTTTCGAATTTCATTTCTTCTCAAGCTCCCTTTCTGTTGGTAGAAATGAGATAGAATTCATATGTCAATTTCTTCTAGAGGCGTTCCACACATGGTCCACGCAAAGCTACCATACGATACACGTTTTTCTACGCCCCTCATTTTCACGTTTTTTCTTTTTTTCTTTTTACCCCTCTTTAACAAATGTCACCTGTTATTTTTGTCTTGTAACAACCACAGGAATCACTTTAAGCAGAGGTTTCCTTTCCTTTCCTTATTTTTTTTATATTTTATTTTTCTTTCCTTTATTTTCATTTGTCTTTTCTTCAGGTGGAAGAGGAAGTGGTTGGATCCTGAGTATCCGGGGGACCCATGAGGGACAAGTTTGCTCACCCTGGAAAGGGGGACACTGAGCCCCTGAATCGAGCTGCAGACCTTTCTCCTTTAGCTAAGACCTGCTGGTGGAGGCAACAGATGAGAAACGACCAATTTCTCCTTCTTACAAGTAAATCCCAGTTTCTCCTCCACAAGCCCCTAGGTCCATTTCTTTCTTTTATTTCTCTATCTTGGTCTAACAATACTTTGTGTGTAATCAGCTCTATACAAATGCTTGTGGAATGAATGAATGAATGGATGGATGAATGAATGAATGAATGAATGAAAATAGCAGTGGGTGAACACTACCCCTGAAGTCCCTGGGTAGGCTTGTTCAAGCAGCACCGAAGACTGTCATCCACGTGAATGGCTTACTGTGAAGGACCAAGGACAGGGTAGCACTAACACTATTGGGATATTATGGAATCCTATATGGTTAGAGCTGAAAGAGGCCCTTGAGCTTTTCAGGTCCCAAAGTCCCAAACTGGTAAACACCATTAGACTTCGGCTGGCAGACCGTTTATTTCGCCTGCCTAGTCTTGCTGCTGCTGATGTTGGTTACCAACATATAATTGTTGGGGGAGTTCACAGAAAGTGTGTTGGGGCTTTTTTATTTTTTAACTGGAAAATCTGGCACCCCGGGTCCGTAGCTATACGTAGCCCTTTGCCCTTTGCACACACGGCCCGTCGCTACTACCGATTGGATGGGTTAGTGAGGCCCTCAGATCCGCCCCGCCGGGTGGGCCCACGGCCCTGGCGGAGCGCTGAGAAGACGGTGGAACTTGACTATCTACAGGAAGTAAAGGTCGTAACAAAGTTTCCGTAGGTGAACCTGTGGAAGGATCATTAACGAGAACGCGGCGGCGGCCGGCCAACAATGAAATTCTGATAAGAATCCCAAAAAACTCTTCGTAGAAAGTGCCAAGATGGTTCTAAAATTTATCCAAAAATGCGTACAATACAGAATATCCAAAACAAATTTTAAAAAGAACAAAGTTGGAGGACTTACACTAGCGACTTCAGTACTTAGTACAAAGCTTCAATAAGGAAGACAACGTGGTATTGGCGTAAGGGTAGACGTATGGATCATTGGAACAGAACGGAGACTTCAGGAATAGATCCATGTATGTATAGTCAATCAGTTTTCCCCAAGGCAATTCAGTTCTACCGGGTGCGGCATGAAGAGAGTGCAGAGTCATGTAAAGTAGGAACTTCCCAGGGTCCCAACAGGAAACAGATGGCACAAGCAAATTGGGATCATTTTAGATTGGTTTAATAAAGGGACTACTTAAAAGGTGATGGAAGGGACCCTCTGCCAGCTCCAGGCCTTGAACCTTAAGAAGGTCTGTCAGCTTCTGCCTTTGCAATTTGGGGAGCCCTTGAGTCACCGGGTCCAGCTACTCTGCTGGAGAGACCACGGGGAAAGAGCGTGTGGTGGGCAGTACAGAAAGGGCAAGGTTCCTGACCGCTTGGGGAGAGAGAGAAGTATTCCCTTCCCAGAGCCCCTGCTGGGCCCAGGCTGCCTGCTGTTCCCACCAGACAGGAGAGTGAAGACACCTTGGGCGTTCCAGCCCCAGCCGCTTGTGACTGCAGCTCTGTGAGAGACAACTTGTGAGACCAGTGAAGAATCGTTCAGCGGAGCTTTGGTCAACTCCCAGAATCATGGGAAACAATAAAATGGTGATGATTCTAAGTCAGTCGGTTGTGGTTTTTGAAAGGATTTATTTATTTGAGAGAGAGAGAGAGATCATGAGTGGGGAGAGCAGAGCGGGGCAGAGGAGAGAATCTCAGACTCCTGCTAAGCGTAGAGTCCGATGTGGGGCTCAATCTCACCACCCTGAGATCATGACCTGAGCTGAAACCTGGAGCCTGATGCTTAACTGACAGAGCCACTCAGGCGTCCCTAAGTCAGTCAGTTTTTTTTTTTAAATAAAATATTGTATTTTATTTACTTACTTGAGAGAGAGCATGAGCAAGGGGGGAGGCAGAGGGAGAGCAAGAAGCAGACTCCCCGCTGAGCAGGGAGCCTGAGAGGGACTCGATCCCAGCACCCTGGGATCATGACCTGAGCCAAAGGCAGACGCCTAACTGACTGAGCCCCCCAGCTGCCCCAGTCAGTCAGGTTTTGATAGCTAACTACAACAGCCATGGCAGCAAACTCCCCGAGAGGGATCCTGGAAATAAACATTTCAACCTCACTCTTCTCCCTCCTTCTAATCTCTTTTTAGGTGTTCCCCATAATTTGAATTTAGTCAGAAGCAGAAGGCAAGGGAGGCTTCCATGCTTTCCATAAAGGTTAGCCTCTTAGAGCACAGAGCAGGGGAGAGGAGAATGGAGATTGGATCTGGAGAAGTGAAAAGAAGGTCAGCAAGGTCCAACCCCTTCCCCCTTCAGCGTCAACTCTTGCTCTTACTGCAGGTGAAAATTTGTCTCCCTGTTACAGGAGATGCTCAAAGTCCTTCGACTTCCATGTTATGGGAAAATGTCTGTTCAGTCATGGTTCCACCTGAAACCTGAAATATTAGCTAACACTGGTGTTCTTCACATCAGATGGCTAGGATACAGGTGTGGAAATGTAAATAATTAATATGAAACATAGCTCTTACCAGCCTGCTTCTGTGACTGGATATGAGGTCTAAGCAGGGGGTGATCATATCTGTTTTCTTCCACATTCACTTTGTGTTTCTCTTATCCTCTGAGAGCATCAGCTGGGTGGAGTTCTTTTCCTGGTAGGGGGACTCAAACCCTCATTCTTAGGGGACTTGAGTCTTTCGTGGTCTGGTTTTATTTGGTGGCTACCACTTGGACACCTGAGTACTAGGAAGCACCCAGCAAATCCTCCACGCTCTTCACAGAGTTCTCGGCCATCCTCAGGAAGCAGCAACCCAATTTCTCCCTGGTCACCAGGATCAATGACCCATTTTTCGCTTTCCTCCCTTGGGCACTAGGATCTTTAAATCCACAGAGGCCAAGGTCACAGGAACAAGGAGCAAATATTCTTCAAGTGTATCATGTAATAGTGAGAGAGACCACTTCCAGCTCCAACCCTTGTTTCCCAAGCCTGTACATTCTGGTTAGGAAAGAGAAGACACCATATATTAGTCACTCACTGAAAGTATATGTTAATTTATAGGTCAGCAGCCCTACCTCACAGGGTGATGTCCCCCAGCTGGGGTCAGGACTAAGCCCTCAGCAGGCCATGCCGCTGTTCTGTCACACCAACTGCCTCCATGTCACGGGGCACGTGGCAAGACAGTGAAGTTCATGGACACGGAGCCCATTGCTCCACTTCTTTTGCCATAAAATGCACCGCCTAGTCCTAGGCAATTGCTGTGTGGGATTTGATGGTGGTGGATAAGGTGTTCTGAGAATCCAAAAACTGGTGGAACTGGCAAAAGCACTGAGATCTTTCCACTGATTTTCCAAAATCAATCTCTCCAAGTCCCTGACTGATAGAGTTACTGTCCCTGTATCACCATAGCTCTGTACCTCAGGCCACCTCTTCTTCCATGTGAAATGGACAATGAGATGCAGCATCCAGAGCTCCGTACCTAGGGATTCGTCTTTACCACAGTCTTTCTGGGCCACCCGTTGGCAGACGGAGAGTGTAGAAGCCACCCGCTTCCAGCCGGTGGTGGTGTAACAGGTGGATCCAGCAATAAATCCAGCTTCTGTCTTTTTCCTCTATTAACTGGCCACAGGGACTCCTCATGGGGCCCTGGCGTAGGCTGAGAAAGAGACAACCAACAGCAGAAGACATAGCATGGGAGTCTGTGCCATGAGCTCATGCAGGTGACTTGTGTCTTCCAGACCTGCTTCGGAGACGGAGCACACCCTTCTTAGCTCATAAGAAATCTGCTGTGCGTGTCTTATTTTGATGTTCTGATGGAATATATAACACCCAGTTCATGATGGGCAGTTTGGGTCCTAGGGGACAGCCAGGGGCCCATAGTAATCTGGGAGATGTTTGTTTGTTTGTTGTTAAATAGAGAATAGTTGGAGGCCTTTCCAGAGCTGAGTCCTTCCAACAAGCGGTGCAGCCCATGGTGACTTCTTAGAGAGGGAGCTGGAGGAGTAAGTATCCTCACCTCCCTCCCTCCTTCCCTTTGATCTCCTTCTGGGTTTGCCAAGGGCTGAGCCCCAATGGAATGCAGACAACAAGGGTTTCGTTGAAGACTGTAGACCATCTACGTCTGGATCTAGAGGGGCAAATGAAAGACATCTTGCCTCAGGTGAATAAGGTAAAGGGAGGAGCAAAGGAATTAAAAATAAAGTGATATATCATGACATTTAAGCAGGGTAAGGGGGGATGGGGCACCAGGGGGCTCAGTAGGTTAAGCGTCTGCCTTTGGCTCAGCTCATGATCCCAGGGTCCTGGGATCGAGCCCCAAGTCAGGCTCCTTGCTCAGTGAGGCGTCTGCTTCTCCTTCTCCCCTCTTGTGCTCACGTTCTCTCTCAAATAAATCAATAAAATCTTAAAAAAAAAAAACCAGGATAAGGGGGTTGATGAGGACACGTGAAAAGGAGGAAAACCATGAGAGAATGCAGGTCACAGGGTAATTAAGCGAAGTTACTAGAGCAAGTTGGAAAGATAGAAGGTGCCTGTCCAAGAAGGGAGCTGCTCAAAATAGAATTCAGTGTGAAATATTGGTTTTAGTTCAGTGGAATTTCTGCAGTGGTGGACATACTCTACACCTGTGCTGTCCTGCACCTGAAATGTGACTAGTGTGATGGAGACCCTGAATTTTACATTTTATTTAATTTTAATTGATTTACATTTAAATAGCCATGCAGGGCTAGCAGCTACTGAATTGTACAGTACAGGCCTAGTGTAGGATCATATCAACTGTATTTTGGAGGGTGCAACCCTAGGACAACAAAGAGCGATGGAAAGAAAAAAGGAAGGAGGGGACGCAAACATAGCGTGGTGAATTCCTGAGCTGGTCACAGCTTCACAAGCAAACACACTGGTGGCTTGGCCACACGGAAGTCTCTGGTGATGCCATGTAGCACTGTCAAATGTGGGGACAGCCCATCATGGGGAAGAAGGGAGATGCACCCGTCTACTGGCCCCTCGCCATCTCCTGCCTTCCACTTTCCAACGCTCTCCATAGGGCATTAACTACCCCACTACAAGTTGTGCAGGGAAAATGGCACAGGGCTTCCTCTAATCTGGGAATGGCGGGAAGAGCCAGTTGGTGGGTCAGTCTGGACTTGGGTGCTGAAGCTGCTGCTGCTTCCTGAGTGGGTATGAGGGAGGCCAGGAGAAAGCCAGGCCCTCCCCCCGGGGAGTCTGAGTCAGCTGGGATGTTAGGAGATGGGGCCAGCTCATTGAGCAAGAGGCCAAAGTTGGGGCGTGGGGTCAGAGGAATCCTGACCTGAGGTCTGGGGTGGTGCATAAACTCAGTTTGGAATCTGATAAGTGACCTTGGGGATATCACATGGCACTTCAAACTTCGGTTCCCTCTTCTACACAATGGGTAGCAGGACCCACCTCACATGTGGGCTCACGCCGTTCATACGTAGCGCCCAGTATTATTACAAGAACTTTGCAATAGGGGTGCCTGGGCAGCTCAGTCGTTAAGCGTCTGCCTTCGGCTCAGGTCATGATCCCAGAGTCCTGGGATCGAGCCCCACATCAGGCTCCCTGCTCCGCGGGAAGCCTGTTTCTTCCTCTCCCACTCTGCCTGCTTGTGTTCCCTCTCTCACTGTATCTCTCTCTGTCAAATAAATAAAATCTTTAAAAAAAAAAAACAACAGAACTTTGCAATAGTAGGTGAGGAAGCTGTCGTTCTTGTCATATCACAGGAGTGAAAATCAAGGCTGAGAGAGATTAGATGAAAATACTTATTCATGACAGAACCAGAGTACATCTTTTTTTTTTTTTTTAAAGATTTTATTTATTCGACAGAGATAGAGACAGCCAGCGAGAGAGGGAACACAAGCAGGGGAGTGGGAGAGGAAGAAGCAGGCTCATAGCGGAGGAGCCTGATGTGGGTCGATCCCACAACGCCGGGATCACGCCCTGAGCCGAAGGCAGACGCTTAACCGCTGTGCCACCCAGGCGCCCCAGAACCAGAGTACATCTGACTCAGCCTCTAAGTCCTGCCACCTTATTCCAGTTTCCCTTGAGATTTCATCAAAGGACTAGATTTCAAAACTCTAAGAGAGAAAAGGGTTCAAGTATGAAAGTAAGTTAAAACTTATACATGGGTGCAGATACGATAAAGGGTAAAATTTTGGGGGGAGGGGCAAAAATCAATCCTAAAATTTCTTAATTGATTTTAACAAAGTAAAGATGTGCCTTGAGAGCAGTTTACGGGATAGTTTTAGAAGGATTCCAGAAAGCATTTGTTTTGAAATAATTTCTTTCTGTTGAATTGCAGGGATCTGTTGAAACGTAAAATAGAAGAGTCAATGTTCCAAACAATTTTCAGGGGAACCGATCTCGTTTGCCAGGCGAGCACAGCAGGGGAGCAGCTACCAGTGAGATCACACGCCCTCTGACTTGTCAAGACCTACCTTCGGGCTTCCTCCTGCCAAGTAACAGGCTCAGCTGTCGTGACCTCTAATCCCTTGGCCTCAGCTGCCTCTCAGACTGCGGGAGGTGAAGTCGCACAGCTCCCACTGCAGCAAACCTCTTTTAGATCTGAGTTCCAAGGAAAAGAACACCAGAGGGAAGATTAATTGAGAAAAAAAAAATCCTCCAGACTGCTCTGGGTAAAACCCAATAATTACAATGAGCTGTGAATGCTTTCATTTTTTGCAATTCATGTAAATCCAGAAGGAAGTCAAGACTTTCTTAAAAGTAGGGTTGCTGCTTTCTAGCTTTCAAACTCTCGGAGAAAAGCGATCCGGGGGTGACTTTACTGTGATGGATCTAGCCAGAGCTCTTCAAGAAGCCTGCTGGTTCCCTGAAGCACACAGCAGAGACGAGCCCTTTCATAACGGAAGGCTTCTGTACATCGTATGGCTTTCCTAAGGCTAGGGAAACGAAGCCGGCACCTCTGTACTCACGTTCCCGCCCTGAGAAGCTATTGCTGGGAGGGATGAGAAGGGCATCCAGATACTAAACTGAGTCAGGTGTCCTGAACACCTAGGGCCTCCTCATCATGAGAGACAAATGGGGATTCTGCGTCTCCAACCTGACTCCCCTAGCCCTAGACCAGAACGTGGTGTGGCAGAGCCATGAAGTACAATGATAATCAGTATGCTAAGAAGTCCAATGATAACCAATCAGCTTTGAGGGGAGCTGAATGGTGGGCTACTACAGATGTGAACACCCCCAGGAACCATCTCCAAGGCTGTTTTCAGGGATAGGGAAGAAGAGTCTCGATGACGCTATATTGTGGGACGGTGGAATGTGTGTCAACAAATTTCAGATCAACCTTTCACCCAAAGAGATGGAAGTAGGACTCAACAAATCTTTGTCATCAATGCTGGTAATAAAAAGGCTTGATTAAAATAAAAAAATCTATTCTGGGCTTTCCAAAGAAATGATCTGTTTGCCTTTCCCTGTCGGTGGTCAGGGGATGAAAACGTGTCTGCTTTGATTTTGCATTATCTTGGGAGGCCTTCGCTGGCTGTCATTTCACAAACAGCTGTGAAAAAATGTTTCAAAGCCCATTTGTCCTCTTTAGACTAAATATCATTTCATCTCCTCTGCTTTATCCAGCATTTACAAATGTCACTTAAGGTTCTGCTCCTTGCTGGGTGTGTGATGTTGAGAAAATGACATCATTTGATCTTACAGTTCTACATTTGTGAAGCAAGGATGATAATAATATTAATACCTACGTCCCAGGAGTGTTCCAAAAAATGAATGAGCTATTGTCTGTGAATGTCCTTGGGAGGGTCCTGATGCAGTGTAGCTGTTCATAGCACTTTTGGATTACCAAACGTGCAAAAATGACAGGTTTTATTGATAATAAAACAATTTCTCTTTGGACTTTGATGTGGATATCAGTAGGAAAAGAGATCGGAGCAGGAAATGTTCGGAAAGCACTTTTGATAAAGTCAATGATGTAGGACCGAAAACTTTTCTCAGATTTAGGCCAGTTCTGCCTTTTCTGAAAATATGGGCAGTTTGAGTTTCCTTTTGTTTTTGGAGAATTTTTGTTTAAATCAAAGACCTTCATACATCTGGATTCTTTTTCAGAGCAAATACCAAAAAAATCATCAGGAAAAAAAAATTCTGCAGAATTCCTGGTTCCACCTGGATCTAAATTGACCCATTCTAATCATCTGTTTTATTTTTTGTAAAATGGGGCAAACTGTTTAACTTTAATGAATCCTGTCATTTTCAATTAAAATTTTGTACAAAAAAATTTAAAAACCCTCATGCAATGTTTCTGCTAAGTCCAGAGATTGATGGAAATCAGGTCATTTGAAGGATCATCGTCAGCAGTAAATATTTAGTGATTGCATCTCATGAATGCAAAATGCTACACAATAAGACATGATTCAAGCCTCCAGGAAACTTATATTCAAATCATTCAAAGGGAAAGTTAGGAGAGTTGATTATGAATGCATTATAGGATGAGAAAACAATCCTCTTTCTTTTTCTTTTTTGTCTATTTTTTTTTCTCTTTGAATTTTTATAATTCTGGTATTAAACGGGGATATCTCCCATGGGGAGTGGGAAGAGGACAATTGGATTTGAAGGGACCTGGGGGTAAGGTTAGGCAGGACAGGCGTGGGCTGGAGTATTCATCTGGCTTGAGATCTGTCTTTTTTATACATGAGCTAAGAACTAAAATCGTTATTTAGAAACAATCCCTCGTTAAACCCAACTTTTATGGTTATAAGGTGACAAGTCTGCTAGTGAAATTAGGGTCAGGAGAGAGGGAGTGAACACACCAGGCTGTGATGAGTTATCCAATAAGATCCTGTGGAAATACCCAAGAGAGCATACAACCCAGCTGTGCCGGGATGAAGAAGGCCCCTTCTTGGAGGAGGGGCAGACCTAACTTGAACTTCCATGGATAAGTAGGAGTTGGCCATAGGAAAGAGGGTTGAGAAGGGAAGGAACTTTGTATGCCCAGAAGCTCAGATCCAAGGACCAGCAACTACCACGTTCGGACTGGTTGGAGAGCTAAGAGATGAGGCCAGAAAGGTGAGCAGAGGTGAGTTCACGAAAGACCTTAACTGTCATGAAGGCAATGGAGATTCAGTAAAGGATTTAGGTTGAGGGAAGGCCTTAAGCAGATTTGCCTTTGCATAAGGACCTTCGGGACTGGCGTGAACAGACTGAGGGACATATTCTGGCTATTGGCCCAGTTTTCCTACAGTGTTTCAGAGGGAAGAAAGTGACATATAATAAACCTGTTTCTCGAGTTTAATATAATTTAAATTTCTGAATGTTGTTCTTAAAAGCAATTCAGAGATCTCAAATAACTACTTAACTATATAAATTCAACTTGTGAACTTCATGTAAATATATACTGAGGGTGCTTTGGTAGGTTTTTATAGAAACAAGAATTTCAAGATAAGCTGGGTGTAGTTCTAGAGATGATTTTCCCCTTGTGCAATCTCTATGGTTTGGTTCCTTTGATTTATCATTTAAAATCATTAGTCATGTCAGATGTCATGAACAGTTGTATAATTAGGGATCTATACTCCCTCTTTGAAGGACACAAACACCTCCATGAATCACAGATGGTACCTCCAAGGTTTTTCTTAGGTGATTCAAAAATGAAATCAGAATGGGGCACCTGGGTGGCTTAGTTGGTTGAGTGGCTGACTTGTGGTTTCCGCTCAGGTCATGATCTCAGGGTCCTGGGATTGAGCCCCACATGGGGGCTCCATACTTAGTCGGGCTCTGCAATCAGTGGGGAGTCTGCTTGTGGATTCTCTCTCCTTCTCCCTCTGCCCCTCACCGAGCTCACTCTCTCTCTAAAATAAATAGATAAGTTTTTCTAAAAATGAAATCAGAATATATTTTTAATTATTTAGTTTCCCAATATTGTAAAGCGTAACAGGTTACATTACTCAGTGGTTTCATTTCCATAGTTCAAAGTGTGGAAACATATGCATTCTTTCTGTTCTTTCAAAAGTGCTAAGACCTATTTATCTCCAGAGAAAGGCAGGGCCTTTCGTTACAACTCCAAACATTTCTCAGCCAGTGGCCTCTTCTATTATTCCTGGCAGAAAAATTTAATCCCTCACTTCTAGACCAACTTCTTAGCAAGCCCAATGCCAACCTTTCAAAATCAAAGAATATAAAAGAACTTACAACAAAAAGTAGAAGTCACCTGCCCGAACGCCTGCACATTTTCCAGAAGTCACTAGTTTGCATCATTTTCTTACTGTTTCCTGATTAATCAACTTTAGACATTTCCTTTTTACTTCCTGCTGTGGCAGATGAGGGTTTAGCATATTTATGCCCCATCTCAGTTCATTTTACCTCCGTTCTCATGCTTGTTAATCATATCCCTTTGTTGTGTTTAGTTTCTTTATGGTAGAAGTTGCCAACGGATAGCCTGGAGGCTAGATCGGAGTATAGATGCGTTTTGTTTGGATTCCCATTAGTTAAAAAAAAAAAAAAAGCAAAGAAATAACACAGCATTGAAAAATTGTTAAGATTAAACATTAAAAAAATCCAAATGTTTAGCTTCTCACAAAAAGTCAGATGGGGTGGCCTAAAACAATAGAAATTTATTCTCTCACTGTTCTGGAAGCTGGAAGTCTGGAATCAAGGTGCTGGCATGGGCCGTAATCGCTCTGAAAGCTCTAGGGAAAAATCCTTCTTTGACTCTTTCGGAGCTTCTAGTGGTTGCCAGCAAACCCTGGCGTTCCTTGGTTTGTAGATGTTATCACTCAAATTTCTGCCTCTGTCTTCAAGTGGCTGTCCTCCCTCTGGGTCTGGGTCTCTTTGTCCAAATCTCCCCTTCTTGTGAGGATACCAGCCATTGGATTTAGGGACCATGCTGATCCCGTGTAACCTCCCTTAACTAATTATATCTGCAAAGACACTATTTCTTTTTTTTTTTTTTAATGATTTTTTATTATATTATGTTAGTCACCAATACAGTACATCCCCGGCTTCCGATGTAANACCATACAGTACATCCCCGGCTTCCGATGTAAAGCTCGATGATTCATTAGTTGCATATAACACCCAGTGCACCATGCAATACGTGCCCTCCTTACTACCCATCACCAGCCTATCCCATTCCCCCAACCCCCTCCCCTCTGAGGCCCCAAGTTTGTTTCTCATAGTCCATAGTCTCTCATGTTTCATTCCCCCTTCTGATTACCCCCCTTTCTTTATCTCTTTCTTCCCCTACTGATCATCCTAGTTCTTATGTTCCATAGATGAGAGAAATCATATGATAGTTGTCTTTCTCTGCTTGACTTATTTCACTTAGCATTATCTCCTCCAGTGCCGTCCATGTTGCAGCAAATGTTGAGAATTCGTTCTTTCTGATAGCTGAGTAATATTCCATTGTATATATGGACCACAGCTTCTTAATCCAGTCATCTGTTGAAGGGCATCTCGGCTCCTTCCATGATTTGGCTATTGTGGACAATGCAGCTATGAACATTGGGGTGCATATGGCCCTTCTCTTTACTACGTCTGTATCTTTGGGGTAAACACCCAGTAGTGCAATGGCTGGGTCATAGGGTAGTTCAATTTTTAACTTTTTAAGGGACCTCCACACTGTTTTCCAGAGTGGCTGTACCAACTTGCATTCCCACCAACAATGTAGGAGGGATCCCCTTTCTCCACATCCTCTCCAACAATTGTTGTTTCTTGCCTTGTCTATCTTTGCCATTCTAACTGGCGTAAGGTGGTATCTCAGTGTGGTTTTGATTTGAATTTCCCTGATGGCTAATGATTTTGAACATTTTTTCATGTGTCTGTTAGCCATTTGTATGTCTTCATTGGAAAAGTGTCTGTTCATATCTTCTGCCCATTTTTTGATTTGTTTATTTGTTTCTCGTGTATTGAGTTTGAGAAGTTCTTTGTAGATCTTGGATACCAGTCCTTTATCTATAGTGTCATTTGCAAATATATTCTCCCATTCCGTAGGCTGCCTCTTAGTTTTTTTGACTGTTTCGTTGGCAGTGCAGAAGCTTTTTATCTTGATGAAGTCCCATAAGTTCATTTTATCTTTTGTTTCTCTTGCCTTTGGAGATGAAAGACACTATTTCTAAGTAAGATCACATTCTGAGGTTCCAGAAGGACATGAATTTGGTGGGGGTCGGGGTGGGGGGCACAAAGGGGTGGCACGAACCCAGTACATGGCATATATGACCCCGTCGTAAGAACGGAGTAAAGCTGGACAAGTGGCTGAACTCTCCAGGTGGGGCAAGCACCCACTAGTGGGACAAGCACATATGAGTATGCCAAAATTTTCATCACATCTATGAAGCAAACACTTGCACCAATACCTGAGCTCTGTTTCTCATTTATGTTACCTGCTTTGCTCCCATAAACATCTGTTTGCTACCTGTGCTATTGTTTACCTTTCTAACTTTTATCATCTATCTATCTATCTATCTATCTATCTATCTATCTATCTATCTATCTATCTATCTATCAGCTCCATAGGCTCCATGACCAATGTGGGGCTTGAGCTCTTGACCCTGAGATCAAGAGTCGCATGCTCTACCAGCTGAGCCAGCCAGGTGCCCTTTATAACTTTTTAATCATATGCCAAAACTTCTATTTCATGTTTCTTAAGCTTTTGTCAGTATCTCAAATCTCCCTTCTTGTTTTGTGAGACCAAGATATGGGTTTTTTCCACTTTCCCCTCTCTCTTCTAGTCCCTTTCCATCTCACAGATTTTGTCAGAAGCACCTTAATTATTGTTATGGGTTGAATTGTGCCCCTCTCCCGAATTCATATGCCAAATTCTAATCCTCAGTACCTCAGAACGTGGCCTTATTTGGAAATAGGGTGATTGCAGATATAGTTCGTTAAGATGAGATCATAGTGAAGTAGGGTGGGTCCCTAATCCAATATAACTGATGTCCTTAAAAAGGGGAAATTTGGAGACAGACATACCCACAGGGAGAATGCCAGGTCAAGGTGAATGCAGAAATTGGGGTGATGCATCAGAAGCCAAGGAATGCCAAAGATTGCCAGCAAACCACCAGAAGCTAGGGGAGAGGCATGGAAAAGATTCTTCCTAACAGCCCTCAGAGGGAACCGGCACTACTGACATCTTGAGCTCCAATTTCTAGTCTCCAGAAACCCAAACGTCACCAGATGATCTCACTGAGTTGATGAGCCAGAGATAAGGACTTGGGGAGGTGGGATGGCTGTGGTCTGTGGGGCAGAAAATCAAAGGGAAGGGATAGATGCAGAGAAAGAGATCTAAAAATCTGCATAAGGATTCCCTTATTATTTGACAGAATAGTAATCTGAACCTATGTAAGGTGAAACTACATGGGCTGAGCAAAGTACACAACCTGGGAGCTATGAGCTAAACAGTCCTGCAGCTCAAACAGGTTAAGAGACACAATTGCCTCCTAACCATGTGAAGAAAACACAAAAAACCTGAGGTATTCAATAGAGAACCAAGAAGTGTTATGTCTTGTAGAGGGACTAAATAAGCATTAGAATAAAAGCTACTTTATTTTTTTTAAGATTTATTTATTTATTTGGGAGAGAGAGACCAAGAGTGAGGGGAGGGGCAGAGGGAGAACTCCCCAAGCAGACAATCCTTGATCCCACAACCTTGAGATCATGACCTGAGCTGAAACTGAGAGTCAGACACTCAACCAACTGAGCCACACAGGTGCCCCAGAATAAAAGCTACTATAGATCTGCCTGAACAAAGCTTTTTTTGTTGTTGTTGTTAAGATTTTATTTATTTATTTGTCAGAGAGAGAGACAGAGAGAGACAGAGCACAAGCAGGGGAGCAGCAGGCAGAAAGAGAAGAAGCAGGCTCCCTGATGAGTGAGGAGCCTGATGCAGGACTTGATCCTAGGACCCCGGCAACATGACCTGAGCTGAAGGCAGACACTTAACCAACTGAGCCACCCAGGCATCCCTGAACAAAGCTTTAAACTAGGTCTTGAAGTAATTAAGCCAATCCTCAAGTAACTAAATTGCCTACCAAGCAAATTTAACATTCATTTAAAGAATATAACAAAACTCAAATACTCAACATTATAACATTCATAATGTTCATAGTCAAAAATCACTAGATAAGTGAAGAAGGTAAAAATATGACCTCTAACCAGGAGAAAAATGAGCCAATGTCTCTTTCTTTCTTTCTTTTTTAAAAGATTTTGTTTATTTATTTATTTATTTGAGAGAGAGAGAGTGCAGGGGGAAGAGCAGAGGGAGAGGGACAAGCAGACTCTGGGCTGTGTGGAGACTGAGATGGGGCTCCATCCCACGACTCATGAGATTATGATCTGAGCCGAAATCACAAGTCAGACACTTAACTGACTGAGCCACCCAGGCACCCCTGAGCCAATGTTTCTAAGAGTTGTTGTCTGTTTCTAGACTCAGAAATGACAGGTGTGATGGAATTAACAGGCAAGGAATTGAAAACAGCTATTATAAATATGTTCAAATGTTTAAAGGAGAAGAAAAATAATAAAGAAAAAATGGAATGTATAAAAAGAACTAAATGGGTACTTCCATAGGTTAAAAAAAATACAATATGTGAATTGAAAATTTCACTTGATGAATTTAATACCAGTTTAGATACTGTAGATGAAAAGATCAGTGAACTTGAAGACACAGAAATAGACATCATCTGTATGGAAAAAGATAGAGGAAAAAATTGAAAAATAATTAATGGAGCCTCAATGACCTGAGACAATTTCCAGAGGCCAAACATATTGAGGTCCCAAAGGAGAAGAAAGATGTGGAGAAAATATCTGAAGTAATGGTAAAAAAATTTCCAAAAATGATTAAAATTATTAAAAATCCATAGATCCAAAAAGATAAATGAAAGTTGAGCAAGAAAACCATTGCAAGGCACATAATAATTAAATTGGTAAAACCAGTGACAAAGAGAGCACTCAGTTTTTTAAAAGATTTTATTTTTTTATTTGACAGAAAGGGAGAGAGAGAAAGAGAGCAAAAGCAGGGGGAGGGGCAGAGGGAGAGGGAGAAGCAGACTCCCCACTGAGCAGGGAGCCAGATGTAGGGCTTGATCCCAGGACCCTGGGATTATGACCTGAGCTAAAGACAGATGCTTAACCAACTGAGCCAGCCAGGCACCCTGAAGAGAACACTTTAAAGTAAAGTAGCCAGAAAAAAAGAAAAAATTTTCATAGACCTCTCACTAGAAACTGTGTAAGGCAGAAGACGGTGAAACAGTTTTCAAAATGGTGAAAGAAAAAGACCGTCAATCTAGAATTCTATATTTTAAAAAAATGCCTTTCAAAATAAAGAAAAAAATCAAAACTTTCAGACAAACAAATCTAAGTGAATTTGTTGTTTGCTGACCTGTATTACAAGAAAGGGTAAACAATATTCTTCAGGCTGAAAGAAAGTATATCAAATAATTTTGGATCTACACAAAGGAGTTACAAGCTTC
The DNA here is from genome assembly GCF_002007445.2 of Ailuropoda melanoleuca. Taxonomy (NCBI): domain Eukaryota; kingdom Metazoa; phylum Chordata; class Mammalia; order Carnivora; family Ursidae; genus Ailuropoda; species Ailuropoda melanoleuca. The sequence continues at coordinate 121,599,942 of NC_048218.1, read as the reverse complement.
AGAAATGATAAGTATATGGGTAATTATAACAGATCCTTTACTTAATTTTAATTTCTTTTAAGAATGTTGATTGCTTACAGCAAAAGAAACAATTTGGGTTCTGTTAAATATGCACAATTAAAATCTTGACAAAACAGCAAAGAGGATGGGAGGGGGAAATGGAAGTATATTGTGGAAATGTTCTTTTTAGAAAAAAAGAAAAAGATTTTAGTTATTTAAGAGAGAGAGTGTGTGGGCAGCAGGTAAGGAACAGAGGGAGAGGGACAAGCAGACTCCATGAGGAGCACAGAGCCTGAGGTGGGGCTCCATCCCAGGACCCTTAGATCATGACCTGAGCCAAAATCAAGAGTTAGACACATAACTGACTGAGCCACCCAGGTGCCCCTTGTGGTAAGGTTCTTACACTAAACTCGAAGTAGTATAATATTATTTGAAGGTAGCTTCTGCTAAGTTAAAGGTGAATATTGCAAGCCCTAGAGCAAGAACACACACACATACAAAAAAGAGGTACAGTTAACAAGTACAGTTAACAAATAACGGAGATAAAATGGAATACTCAAATAAAAACAGACTGAACACTCTAATTAAAAAGTAGGGATTGTTGAACTGGATTTTTTTAAAAAAGCAAGACCCAAATAGATGCTATATATAAGAAATTTGTTTTAAATACAAAGACACATATAGGTAAAAAGGATAGAAAAAGATAAAACATGCAAAAAATAATCACAAGAGAGCTTACTAGCTGGCTCTAGTAAAAAAAAGTAAACATCAAAACAACGAATTTGCCAGATATAAAGAGGGACATTTAAGTATGAGAAAGGGTGGAGGGTTAAATTCATCAGGATGATATAATTTCTAAATGCATGTGCAGCTAATAACAGCATTTCAAAATACATGAAGGACAAATTGGTAGAATTAAAGGAGAAATAGAACAATCCACAATTGCAGTGGAAAGATTTCACTCAGCTCAGTAATTGGTAGATTAAGTAGGGAATCTGTAAGAATATACAAGACCTCTAAGCCACATTGACCCACTGACATTTATAGAACGCTTTTTCCTTATCACAGAACACTATACCCAACAACAGAAGAATACACATTCTTTCTAACTGACCTAGAATAATCACTAAAATAGGTCATATACTGGACCACAAAACAGGTTCTGATAAATTTAGATGTACTGAAATCATAGTGAGTAGGTTCTCTGACCATAATAGAACTAAATTAGAAAGCAGTAGCTGAAAGATACATGAGAAGAGTCTAATTATCTGGGTAATCAACACATTTGTCATTAACTAATGGATTCAAAAAGAAATCACAAAAGGAATTTTAAAATGTTTTGAACCAACTGATAACAAAATCACAACGTATACTGTGGGATGCAGCTAAAACAGAGCTTGGGGGGAAATGCGTAGTTTTTAATGCTTATATTTTTAAAAATGAGGTCTAAAATCAATAATCCATGCTTCATCTCAAGAACTTAATAAAAAAGGAGTAAATTAAATCCAAGGTAAGTAGAAGGAAAGGAATAGTAAAGAGTAGAAGTCAATGAAATAGAAAATGGACAAACAAATATGAATAACCAAAAGCTGGCTCTTTGTAAAATATCAATAAAAATAATAAGCTACTAGCTAAACAGATAAAAAAAATAGAGACAACATAAATTAAAAATAACAGGGTTGAGGGGCGCCTGGGTAGCGCAGTCGTTAGGCGTCTGCCTTCGGCTCAGGGCGTGATCCCGGCGTTCCGTGATTGAGTCCCACATCGGGCTCCTCCGCTGGGAGCCTGCTTCTTCCTCTCCCACTCCCCCTGCTGTGTTCCCTCTCTCGCTGGCTGTCTCTCTGTCACATAAATAAAATAAAAATCTTTAAAAAAAAATAACAGGGTTGAGACTACAGGTCAAGGGCTGGTTTTTATGATGGAAACGTCTCACGTGCCAGAAGGAAGAGCTTTTCTCTTCTGTACCAACTCCTTCCTAGCAAGCCTAATTCTCTCTCGGCAGTTCTCTAGAAAGGAATTTTTCCTCCTAGAGGAGATCCTAGAGGAATTCTCCTGCCCCACCTCCAGGTGTAATCCACCTGGCTGGCAACTATTCTCTTTCACAGATGGTCTGTTCCCTGGACTCCTTGAGATCATTCTGATTCTGCCTCCCTTCTTTCTTTCCCTCTGTAATACTTCCTATACCTGAGTCTGAAACCTCTCCAAGGCCCTACAATGCCAGAGTTGTTCATGTGTTCTTAGGATTTTTATTTTGTGATGTATATCCATTGTTTTAATCCTAGTTGAAATGCATTGTATTAATTATCTACCGTTGCTTAACAAATACTGCAAAATTTACAGGCTTAAAACCACAATAAAAAGGTCATGAGGATCATTGGGGTTCATCTTGGGGGCCAGCTAACCCTGTCAGTAAATACTTTCTTGTGTGTTTATGTCTATCTACTTCATTTTTATTCCCCAGAATGTTTCACCTGCCACTCATGAAGAAAATGCCAATCAATTTTTATTAGCATGATAGACACTATGATAAACATAGCTAAGACATTTATAATATTTCAAAGTTACACTTGTGTGGGCCTCTCTCTTTTTAAAAAAGTAATAGACTTTATTTATTTATTTATTTATTTATTTATTTATTTATTTATTTTTGAGCAGAAAAATGGAGCAAGACAGAGAGTTCCCATATACTCCTCACCCTCTGGTTTCTTCTATTAACATCTGGCATTACTGTGGTATGTTCATTACAATTAGTGAATCAGTATGGATTCGTTATTGTTAATTGAAGTTCATGGTTCACATCGGGTTCACTCTTTGTGTTGTACATTCTATGGATTCTGACAAATGTATAATGGCACTTACCTACCTTTACAGTATCATACAGAACAGTTTACTTCCTTAAAAATATTCCTTGCTCCACCTATGGACATCCCACCCTCCCCCAAGAACCTCTGATCTTCTTACTGTCTCTAGTTTTGCCCTTCCCAGAATGTCATATAGTTAGAATTCTACAGTAGGTAGCCTTTTCTTTCTGTTTTTTAAAGATTTTATATATATATATATATGTATATATATATATATATGTATTTATTTATTGAAGAGAGAAAGAGCACGGAAGGAGAGGGAGAAGCAGACTCCCCCTTGAGCAGAGAGTCCGAGGTGGGGCTCGATCCCAGGACCCTGAGATCATGACTTGAGCCAAAGGCAGAAGTTTAACTGACTGAGCCACCTAGGTGTCCCTAGGTAGCCTTTTCAAATTGGCTTCTTTCACTTAGTGGTATATGCACCTGAGTTTCCTCCATGTCTTTTGTGGCTTGATAGCTCAATTCTTTTCATTGCTGAGTAATATTCTATTGTACGGTTGTACCACAGTTGGTTTGCCCATTCACTTATTGAAGGATGTCTTGGTTGCTTCCAGATTTTGGAAATTCTGAATAAAGCTGCTATAAACACTGATGTGCAGGTTTTTGTGGGGACATATACTTCTTTTTCATCCCTGGTTCTTCAGGTTTATGCTAAACTTTTTTTTCTCTTAGGTGATTCATTTCTTCCATATCTGAGAAAAACCCTTCCTCTTGTTTATATGAGCCTGTATCCTTGTTGGTTCTCAGTAAGTATTAATCACTGCAAATTTTCCTCAAAATTCAGACAGACATTTTTAACTTTGTTGCGAGATTTTCAAAGTCCTTTGGCTTTCTAGGCTCATGCCTATTTCCACAGAAAGGTAGAACTGTTGAGAACGGAGCAGGAAATAACCTATGTATAATGCAACCCAAAGTACTTGAAGTTCTTTTCAGTTGCTGTTTTACACGTCCATTTTGTGATTTCTCTTTCTAACCTTAACTGAGCTCTTCTTTAAGTAAAACTTTGAGCATAAACATATCTGCATTACTGAATACTCCATTTGACAACAGAATGAAGATTATGTTTCTCTGAAAACATCACACTCCATTCTTGCATTTCATTACTTTTTAAGCTATTCTAGAGGCCCTAAATGCACACATGACACCAAAACAGAGTACTCTGTACGGGAACACATACTTTGCTTTCGTTCTAGACAGCTGTAAAGGACAGCTGGACTTGCTTGGCTGCACCGTAACCATCCCTGCTTCCTGTTTGTGGGAATTCCCTACTGTCTTGTTGAGAGCCAGACCCTCCTTCCCACTCTAGAAGTGGGAGGGGCCATATCCCCTAGCAGCCTGCATGGGCACAGGAGCGTTAGCCAATGGTCATTTTTTTTTTTTCAGAAATTTGAATCTTAACCCAGTGATGCACAGATAAAGAGGGAATGAGATTTAATTCACCATGGTGGGAAGATTATCTCCAACAACAGCGCCCTGAGACAAAGGTGGTTGGGTCCTTCCACAGCTATTCCTGCTGACATTTTCTGGCTTTCTTGCTGTCTGGACTTATCTGGGTCTTTAGCTACTTTTCAAGCCTTGGTATTAGAGCTTCCTGTCAATTCGTGAGCCCTTTACATGTCTCCAGTAAGTTCCTTTTTAACGTAAGATTTTTAGAGTAGCTGTTAACTTTCAATGGAATTATTTTAATGGATAAATCAGAAAAATCAATCTAACCATTCATTAATTCTCCCCATATTCATTAAGCACCTACCAGGTACCATAGGTAGTGTGGGCCTTGAGGATAGGATGGTGAGTAAAGTAGACACTGTCCCTACTATCTTGGACCCTACAGTCTGTTGGAGGACATAAATGACGAAAGAGATGATTGCAGTACAACCATGGTAGAGAAGGACACTATTCATCAGGAACACAAAGGAGGGGCATTTGCCCCACCCTTAGTGATGGGAGGGGCAGGGGGTGTCAGAGAAAGCCTCAAGGGATATCTAAACTGAAATTTGGATATGTAAAAATTAGACATAGTTGAGAGGTAGGAGGTGGGGTGAGTATTCCAAATAGAGTGGAGAGCCCATGAGAAGGCCCGGAGTTGAGAGAGGTGCAGGACTTTCAAAGAGCTGAAAAGACGTTGTATGTGACCGAAGTGCAGAGTTTGCACAGAGATAAAAAGATAAATGTGGAGCAATAAGTGACATTCAGATAATGCAAAATAATATGAATCCCGTGAAACCTTCCCATACAAGCAGTTCGTTTTAAGGAGAAGGGTTTTATTTTATTTTTTATTTTTATTTATTTATTATTTATTTTTAAAGATTTTTATTTATTTATTTGACAGAGACAGGCAACGAGAGAGGGAACACAAGCAGGGGGAGTGGGAGAGGAAGAAGCAGGCTCCTAGCAGAGAAGCCTGATGCGGGGCTCGATCCCAGACCGCTGGGATCACACCCTGAGCTGAAGGCAGACGCTTAACGACTGCGCCACCCAGGCGCCCCTTATTTTTCATTTTTAAAGACTTTATTTGTTTATTTGTCAGAGAGGGAGCACAAGCAAGGGGAGAAGCAGGCAGAGAGAGAGGGAGATGCAAGCTCCCCGCTGAGCAGGGAGCCCGCGGTGGGGCTCCATCCCATCACCCCAGGATCATGAAAGAGCCAAAGGCAGCGGCTTAACCGACTGAGCCACCCAGGCATCCCAAGGAGAAGGGTTTTAAGCAGAAATCTTATATAGCAACCCGCTGCCTTGGTGCTTGGGAATATTGTGTAAGAAAAGGTTGCAAAATTTAGGGGTGGGAGCAAAAATCTCTGTTATTTCAAGACTTCAAAAAAAATTTTTTTAAAGAGCAATGATATTGTGTTTTCTTTTATGTGTAGAAATGATAGTAATGAGTTAAAATTAGCAGATTTATTGAGGATTTTTTTTCTATGGTGGTAATGGATTTTTATGAGTCACTTATATTCTACAGAAGATTGTCTATAGCAGTAGCCTTCAGGTTTTTCTGCTTGTACTTCCTAAAATAATTTTGAAACTCTATATACCTTCGCACATTTTAATATTAACATTTAAGATTCTTTTCATTATAAATCAAAACATTGGCAAAGGAGAAAATTTTCTGTTGTATTATAAATATTAACATTTATTTTTTTAAGAGTTATTTATTTATTTTAGAGAGAGAGAGAAAGAGAAAGAGAGCTGGGAGAGAGGCACAGGGAGAGGGATAGAGAATCCCATGCTGATTCCCTGCTGAGCATGGAGTCCGACCTGTGGCTTGATCTCAGGACCCTAAGATCACAACCTGAAACTAGAAGTTGGAGGCTCAGTTGACTGAGCCACCCATGTGCACCTATAAATATTAATATTTAAAAATAAAACTATTAGATCACTTTCTGTATATCCAAGACTCTCAAATGATAGCTATTTGATACCCACTATCATTCTTTTGTTTGTTTGTTTTGTAGGATTTTCTTTTTAAGTAATCTCTACACCCAGCGTGGGGCTGGAATGTATAACCCCTAGATCAAGAATTGAATGCTTTACCAACTGAGCCAGCCAGCCACTGCCCCCACTCTCATTCTTTTAGAAAAACTGCATCAACGTTCAATAGGCAGAATTTTACAATGTTCCTTTCTCTTTGAATTTGTATTTGCATTCAACTTCTCTCACGTAATTTTATCCTAATGTAATATACTAACATACATTTTTGCTATAAAGTTTTTAATTGATCACCTTATCTTAACACGCTGCTATAAAAATATGTATTTAAGTATAAATTTATGAATGCAAATAATTTTCTCCTAGTGTGAGGCAAAATTTCAACCATCAGTAATACACAATTGATCAAAACAGGAAAAATATTTCGTGTTCGGATTAACCATTTTTAGACTAGTTCATATGCCCTCTATTAACTCTTGTGTCCATAGAAATATGTTACCGACTACTATAATGAGACAGATTGTTTTTATTTAAAAAGCTTTCCTCACACTAGTGTTTTGATTTGTGGCTTGGTTTGTCTTTGTTCTTACACTTCTGGGCAACGTGTCATTAACATTAGAGAACGAGTGTTGTTGTCTTTGTTTTGTAAAGTGGAAGGAGGAGAACCCGCAAGATACCTTTGACCACAAGAACATTCTCAAGCAGATCAATTTTAGAAGTACGGAAGTTGAGGATTTGACCACTAATTTCTCAAAACTTTCCCAGCACATACGCCCCTTGGAACATCTTTGAGTACCACTAGTGAGTTTGAGAACTGCAAGTCTGATGTAAAAAGAATACTGAATGGGAGACCAAAAAAACCTGGATTTCTTATACAAAGTAGTAGTAGGACCTTAAACAAGACCTTTCATTTGTGTAAATCTCAGTTTCTATCAATGAAGGGAGTATGGGGGGATTGAGTTGAACTTTAAAGATTCTTTCCAGCTCTACAATCCCCTGATTTCCACTGGAAATTCTTAGCTATGCTCAGGTCACTGGGAAGAAGGCCAGGCACCAACAGGAGAGAGGAAGAAGTAATGGATGACATTTGTGTGGTCACTGAGGACACAGTAGAGGAAAAGGAGAGGATTACGTGGCTATACAGCAAAAAACACTGTCTTAAGTGTTTTTATTTGTGTTTAGAATACATTTTGCAGTGGGGCACCTGGGTAGCTCGGTTGGGCGTTGGACTCTTGATTTTGGCTTAGGTTGTGATCTCATGGGTTGTGAGATCGAGCCCCACATCTGGCTCTCTAGTCAGTGGGAGTCTGCTCTCTAAAATAAATAAATAAATCTTAAAAAAAAAAAGGAATACATTTTCCATTAACATTCCAATTTCATGGTATTGTTTATGTGGCTGTAGAAACTTAATCTCTTTGAGCTGTACTTTCCTTAACTGTTAAATGGGAATAATACTGTCTACGTTGGGGTGCCTGACTGGCTGAGGCCATGGAGCATGCAACTTTTGATCTTGGGATTGTAAGCTTGAGCCCCACATTGGTTAGAGAGATTACTTAAACGCAAAATTAAAAAAAATACTGTCTACTTTGTAATTTGGGTGACAATTAAAAGACAGAAACTAAGGCTTGTTTTGGCATAATGCTTTCAAAGTTCGTCCATGTTGTAGCGTGCATCAGAAATCCATTCCTTTTCATTGCTGACAAATACTATATTGTATGACTATGTCACATGTTGTTTTTCCGTTCTTCTATTGATGGACATTGGGCTCTTTCTACTTTTTGGCTATTAGAATTATCCTGCTATAAACATTCATGTACAAGATTTCCATAGAGATATGTTTTCACAACTCATAGGTATATACTTAGGGGTAGAATTGCTGGGTCTCGTTGAAATTCTATGTTTAACATTCTGAGGAACTGCCAAACTGTTTTCCAAAGCAGCTGTACCATTTTTACATTCTTACCAGCAATGTATGAAGGTTCCATTTTCTTCACATTTTTCAACAAAACTTGGCTATTGATTATAGCCATCCTGGTGTTTGAAGTGGTATCTCATTGTGGTTTTTATTTGAATTTTCCTAATCGCTAATGATGTGGAGCATCTTTTCATGTCCCCAAATCATCATAGAAGTTGCTCCAGGACAGGCATGAAACAAGGTTTAATTGCGGATATCTCTCTGACCTGTTGGTAATGGGCCTCTGAACCATGTGAGAGATGAGCATGGGAGCGGCACATCTATTACTTCAGAGTTTTACTAGTGAAATTTACCTTAAAATTTTATCACAAATATTATGTTATTCTGAAATACATTACCTCGCTTTCTGTCTCCTAGGCTTCTTTAAGAACAAAGTGATGACTGCTGTATGGATTAAAATCAACAGCATCACTGAACTTCACCTTCCCTCCAACCAATTCCCCAAAACTCCTTGTCCCCACACCCTTTGTGTTCCCAATTCCTTTCTCAGTGAATGAAGAACTTAATCCCAAAAGCCCTGGTATAAATCGCAGGGTTCTCTTCTCATAGCTCTCCCCTCTCCTCTTTCCCCATTCCTGGGAGGGGGCAGGCATCTCAGGTTGAATGCATGGGTGAGCCCAGAGTAGTGATAGACACACAGGGAAAGGGTCTACCCTCAGGGAAAGGGATCGAGGGGTACAGCTTAGAGGAGTGAGGGACTTAGCCTGGGGTACCAAAATCAGGCCCTGGTGCTACAGAAAAGGATACTGGTGATCCTAAGATACGACACCTGCAGCCTCAAAATCCTCTCATCCCGAATAGTCACTGCTAAATTGTTTGCCCTTCTGGTGAGGGCTGCAGAACCACACTTGGATCATGTCCTTCTCAAGCCCGAGCTGCTGGGCAATGTGGCTGATCTGCTCCTGTGTGGGTTTCAGGCACTTATTTTGAGATGGAGTCTGAAGCTATATTTAGAATGCGCCAGGAAGGAGTGCTGTCATTAATTAATGATATCCATCGTGAAAGTGGGATGAACATGGGGTCACACTGCAATATTTAGGAATTTAGTTTGACTGTAATAAAATTGGAAAAAGCAGTGCTTAAACATATTACCAGTTTTATGTCTTTTTTGTCCAGGGTTGGTTTGACACATGCACAATGTCCTCAGAGAGACAAGCCCCTCTGGCCTCCCTTAACCTAGTAATCCTTAGCACATGTTTGCTCCTTTGCAGTCACAGGATGGCTGCTCAAACTCCAGGATTGCATTTGAATTCCAGACGTAAAGAAAAGTAAGGATGAAGGGCAAAAGGCACAGGGCAGTTAAATTTGCCTTTCATTTTAAGAAGCATTTACAGAAGCCTCATCCAAGAACTTCCACTCGTATTTCATTGGCCAGAACTGCATAATATGTTTATGTCCTTCATCTGCAAGGAGTACTGGGAGATGTAGTTTTTAGCTAGGCATATTTATACCCCCTGCAAAACCAGTGTTCTGTTACTTATGATCAGGGAGAATCCATATTAGGAAGGCCTCTAGCAGTTTAGTCCACCATTCCTGTTCTATAAATAGATACCCTTCATCTTTATTGAACCAGGAAGAACTCTATTTCTCCCCCCACCCCCAAATCCCCACATGTGCTCACACACAGAGGCAGCATTGCTCTTCTGCAAACGATTGATAGCTAGTATGGGCTCTAAACTGTGTGAAAGATGAGCATGGGAGAGGTACATCTTTTATTTCTGAGTTTTACTAGTGAAATTGATCTTAAAATTTTGTCATAAATTTTGTGTTATACATTTTTTTATTGGGGAGTTTATTACTATAGTTGTGTTCAATATAAATTTCAGGTATGATATCCTGTAAAACATCTTGTAATTTTTTTTTTTTTTTAGAGAGGGAGAGAGAGAATCCCAAGCAGATTCCATGCCCAGGCAGGTGCCCAATCTCACAACCCATGAGATTAAGACCTGAGCCAAAATCGAGAGTCAGCTGCTTAAACAACTGAGCCACCCAGGTATCCCAGGAACATCTTGTAATTCTTAAAAGACTGGACTATAAAGCTAGACAGATTTGGGTTAGGATCCCAGATTCATATGTACTAGCGATGTACTTTGGGCAAGACATTTAATCTATCGATGCCTCGGTTTCCTCATTTGTAAACTGTGGATAATAATTTTTACAAGTAGGATGATAAGATAATTTATGTCCAAACTGGAAAACTTAAATGTGACGGAAAGGGGATAATATTAACAATATGCCTGAAAAAGTGGCATAAGCCCAGAACTATGGTCACCCTATTTCTAGGTACTGATGAGAGGATTAAAGGAGAAAATAAAGCTCTTAGCACAGAGCCTGATACACAGCAAGTACTCAGTAAATTTTAGCCACTACGTTTTTATTAAATTGAAAAGTTCCATTGTTTCAGCTTTTCTAACAATAATATGCTGATAATCTTCCTTATGATAAAGAATAGTGGACTGACATAAGAAAAGCTTTATTTTTTTCAGGGTGGAGAAAAACCTAATTGAAAGTCAAACAACCAAATTCTCCGGAGGAGGAACAGTTTTGAAAGACACTGCAGAAATCATTAGAAGCACGAAGCAGAGAAACAGAATTTCAAGATTTTGTATATTATTTCTCAAAGGTTTTGGTCTGAAGATCCCTTTATACTCTTAAAAATTTTTGAGGACCACAAAGAGTTTCATTTATGTGAGTTTTATCTATTGGTATTATAAATAAAAGTGGAGAAAATTAAAAAGTATTCATTTAAAATAACAATAACCCCATCATATATTAACACAGCGAATACTTAAATTAACTATCTTTGCAAACAAAACAAAAACAAGAGGATTAATGTTTCTGCAAATCTCTTTATAGACTGGTTTAATAGCACTGAAACTGATTCTCACGTCTGCCTTTGTATGCAATTTGTTGCAATATGTTGTTTCGGTGAATATATGAACGAGATAGGTTGTTGAGAAAGAGGGAATATTTTAATAGCCTTTAACAGCCTCCAGATATCTGTGGTTATTTTTTGATACTACACCAAAATTCACAGTTTTTTAAAGGTTAGGTGTAAACTGGAATCTGAAATCTTATCAATGAACTTTTTTGTACTGTTTCATCAAAGCCCATTGGTCAGTCTTGCACTTTGAATGAATGTTTTACTCATAATTTTGTAACATCATCCATTGGTCACTTGGAGAATATTAGTTCATTGAGTTATGCAGATATTCCAAATGTTTACACGTTTGAGAAACCTAATGCAATAGAACATTCTAGAAAACATATGAACACACAAGCACACATTCCATTAGCCATCAGAATGATGATGTCATGTTGCCTCTAGAAAACACCACTGTACGTTTGTGAAACAATCAGAGTGATAAAGACAAATCATGACTTATTAATATGAAAATAGTTTTGACTGCATTGAGTCACTGAATAGGTTTTAGTCTCAGGCCACACTTTAAGAACAGCTGATACGGTATGATATGACCGTTAAATAAGTAAAGAAAGCAAAAAACTTACCACCTGCTTTTTTTTCTTTTAAAATCAGGAGGCAATAGGTTATAACACACCAACAGCAAGATGCTAAAATATAGTCCCAAGTGGAAATTTCAAATGTTTTTATACGAAGTAGACAAGCTTATAGAAACAGATGGCTTCTAATTCAAAGGTCTTCTCTCTTTTTTTTTTTTTTAGTTTGAACTCTATTATTAGTATTTCCATGTATGCAGGCAGGTATCGTTGAGGAGCTCACAATGCTTCATTTCTTCCTCTTCTTTCTATCCTTCCCAAGATAGAATCTTTGCAGAAATATGTGGGCAGTAAAACCCCACTAAAAATATTTTAGTACATCTTTTCTGTTTGCATCCTGGCCCGGAAGCTGCCCATTTATTATGGGTCAAAGTTGCTTTTTGTTTTTCTGCAAGTATAGATGACATTCTCAAGTGAAATTGGTTAGAGATTTGAGAAACTGCTAAATAAACCTCTTATTTTGCTCTCCTCTTCTGTTACTCCACACTTTTCATAGTACAATGATAGTAGAGGTCAATCCTATTTTTTGGAAAAGGCCACTTGCTAAATGGTCTTTAGCAGGCTATAAGATCTTCACTAAGTGTTACCAAGGAGACATTTGTTTTAGGCACCCTGCCCCTTACTTTTCTACTCAGTTTCCCAATGCCCTTACCACTTCCTGCTGGCTGCACACTAGGCCCCACTGTGTGGCCCACCCAGGTCTACCTTCCTGGGCAATGCTTTGCCTCCTCCTTTATCCTTCAGCAAACACACACCCTCTGCACTCATTCTTTCACTGAAGTCTGATTTTTAATTAGTCCAGTCTGAAATACAGTGTTAGTGGATGTCAAGCCAATTAAAAATATTTACACTAGGGCATGAATGATGGATGGTACCAAGTGTTTAGGAACTTAGAACCAACTGATGATCTGAAAAAATAAACTTGCAAAGGGTTTCCTGTATGTAGTCTTTGAGTGGACTGCTTAGATTATCTTTTCAGGCACATGAAAGCCACCTGGCTGGCTCAGTTGGTAAAGCGCTGGCCTCTTGACCTCAGGGTACTAAGTTTGAGTCCCATGTTGGGTGTAGAGATTACTTAAAAATAAAATCTTAAAAAAAAAGTAAGATATTTCAAGCATATTAAGAGCCAATAACCCAATTATCCAATGAGCCCAGTCTATCTCTGAAAGGTAAGCTTGGCCAGGCAAGAAATGAGACAAGAAGTCACTGAATGACTACGTTTAGCGGTTTCACAGGTTTAGATATTAAGGAGAAAATGGGTGAAGTGCGGAGACGGCAGCCCTCATTTGAGCAAATATTTTGACTTGAAGCTGCTGGTAGTAATTCTGGGATTTTCAGTTGTCCTTTTTGACGTTTCATTTACTCCCCGAATTAATTAAAGGCTTTTTCTTTAAGTGAATTTCAGTGTTACTAAAGCTCGAGATTGTGATTCCCAAGTGTGATTTTAGGTTAAGATGAGGCCTCAAACTTGAGTGTAGGTAAGACAGTTTAACTAATGCCACCTCCGCCTTCTTTTGCGGGGTGCCCTCTTTTCTCCCCGGGGTTTGGCAGAGGGCACATGATGGGTAACTACCCAGCCCAGAAGGCCCCTAACGGCATTATTAATGAGTCCCCAAATTCTTGCTGTTGCCGTGACCTTTCAACAGGCGGGCGGAGCAACTGCGCGTTGGACGCAACAGGCACGACCGCCGTGCCATCACTGCGAAGAGACTGAAGCGACAGCAGTGGGCGGTGCATGAACCCTCTCCTTTCTTTAACCCTTCTTCACACACAGTCCCACCCTAACCGGAAGTGAAGCCGTGTCTACGTTACGCCACTTCCGGTCCGCACGCCCGTCTCTGGCGGGAGCGAGCACGCTGGTGCGCGGCAACTTTGTTCCCGCCTCCTTTGCCCCAACACCACTCACCTTCGGCTTTCTCGGAGCGTGACGTGCGTGCGCGCCCCCGGCCTTGCGTCAGGACCGAGGGGAAAGGCCGAAAGAGCCAGGCGAGAAGGAGGGGTTGTGGAGGTTAGGGCCCAACCAGCAAGTCCCGTCGCCCTCCCTCCTCCTGACGAGGATCGGAGAGGGAAGGGGAGGAGCGAGCCGGGGCCGGCCGCGCACACCAGGAGCCTCCTCGTGGAGGGTGGGGGGAGCGGAGGAAAGGGGAGCTCCGCCACCTCTATTCGCGGCGGCGGCGAAGGAAGAAGAAAGTCAGGGCCCGTACCCACCGCCACAGGCTCAGAAACTGCCCCCCCCCCCTATCTCCCCGGAAACAGCCCCCCGCCCAGCCCCGCACACTCGCTGCCCCAACCGTGAGCTGCAGCCCGGTCGCCCCCGCCTCGCCCCGCCCCGCCGCCCGTCCGTGCGGGCGGCAGAGTGCGCGAGGCCCTAGGCCGTGAGTTGTTGTCAGGCCCAGGCCACTTCCGAGGCGCCCGCCGTGTGTCGCCGCCACCACAGGAGGACGACGTCGACGCGGAGGAGGCGGCGGCGGAGGCGTGTTGTTGTCTCGCCCACTCCCCTCCCCTGAACTCGCACCCAACGTCAGGGCGCGATGGAGTGAAACGGAGACGAAGGTGGTACTTCCGCGTTGCGCTGCCCGAGCCGAGAGCGCGGCCGAGGCCGCTCCCCCACCCCCGGGGGCACTTGGAGGACTCCGGACTCCCCCGCAGGTCAGCGCCCGGCGCATCTTGTGTTTTTGCTGCCGAGGATAGGACGACGAGCACGATCGCGAGCTCTGCCACCCGGATTCCTGCTTCCCTCAGGCCCGGAGGCCGCTGCATACCCGACTGTGACCTGGAACCCAGGGACCCAAGTCCCGACCCGGATTATCGTGGCGCGTCTTCTGGCCGGCCCTGGTGCTCGGTGTCCCTCCGCCGCCGCAGCAGTTCCCGTTTCCGGCGGGGGAGATGGCCAGGATCTGACCCGGGAGGAGGCCGCACCCGCGCCGCGCTTTGCGGCGGGCTCTAGGCGATGCCGAGCAGCTCGGACACGGCGCTGGGGGGAGGCGGGGGCCTGAGCTGGGCGGAGAAGAAGTTGGAGGAACGCCGCAAGCGGAGGCGATTCCTGTCCCCTCAGCAGCCGCCGCTGCTGTTGCCGCTCCTGCAGCCGCAGCTCCTGCAACCGCCGCCGCCCCCGCCGCCTCTGCTCTTCCTGGCTGCTCCCGGCACGGCCGCCGCCGCAGCCGCCGCCGCCGCGGCCTCCTCCTCTTGCTTCAGCCCGGGCCCCCCTCTGGAGGTCAAGCGGCTGGCGAGAGGCAAGAGGCGCGCAGGAGGGCGGCAGAAGCGGCGCCGCGGACCCCGCGCCGGGCAGGAGGCGGAGAAGCGTCGGGTCTTCTCGCTGCCCCAGCCGCAGCAGGACGGCGGTGGCGGTGCTAGTAGCGGCGGGGGTGTGACCCCGCTGGTGGAATACGAGGATGTGAGCTCCCAGTCCGAGCAGGGGCTGCTGCTGGGGGGGGCCAGCGCGGCAACGGCGGCGACGGCTGCCGGGGGAACGGGGGGCAGCGGCGGGAGTCCGGCCTCCTCCTCCGGCACCCAGCGGCGCGGGGAGGGGTCGGAGCGCAGGCCCCGCCGGGACCGCCGCAGTAGCAGCGGCCGCAGCAAGGAGCGCCACCGCGAGCACCGGCGGCGGGACGGGCAGCGCGGCGGCAGCGAGGCCTCCAAGTCCCGCAGCCGCCACAGCCACAGCGGCGAGGAGCGGGCCGAGGCCGCCAAGAGCGGCAGCAGCAGCAGCAGCGGCGGCCGCCGGAAAAGCGCCTCGGCCACGTCTAGCAGCAGCAGCAGCCGCAAAGATCGAGACCTGAAGGCCCACCGGAGCCGGACTAAGTCGTCCAAGGAGCCGCCTTCGGCCTACAAGGAGCCGCCCAAGGCCTACCGGGAGGACAAGAGCGAGCCCAAGGCCTACAGGCGGCGGCAGCGGTCCCTGAGCCCGCTGGGAGGTCGGGACGACAGCCCGGTGTCCCACAGGGCCTCGCAGAGCCTGAGGAGCCGCAAGTCCCCCAGCCCGGCAGGAGGTGGCAGCAGCCCGTACTCTCGGCGGCTGCCGCGCTCCCCGAGCCCCTACAGCCGCCGCCGCTCCCCCAGCTACAGTCGCCACAGCTCCTACGAGCGGGGCGGCGACGTGTCCCCCAGCCCCTACAGCAGCAGCAGCTGGCGCCGCTCCCGGAGCCCCTACAGCCCGGTGATCAGGTGAGTCCGCCCCCCGTGCGTTCGTCTTTTGCTGCGCGGGCCAGATCCCCAGGAGGCAGGGAAAGTAGTAATTGGCCTCTTCAGAGCCACCGAAGTCTGCAACCGGCGCTAGAAAACCCAACTTCAGACCGGGCTTCAAGTGGGAGAGGCGTTTTCGCGCGCCCATGACACCTTTTAGTGGGTTGGAGGGACAAAGCAACAGGTCCAGCAGAGTTGTTCTCTCCTCGCTCCGGCAGGGAAAATTTCGAAGAAAGAGTTCAAAGTTGTAAACTTGTTGCATTAACATACTAACAGGTTTCTCTCAACTGCTTTTTGCATTTCTAGCAGTTTCTTTGGGTAAACCTAGAGGTGGTTTAATTTGTCATAATCTTGAAAGCCCTCTGAAGAGGTTTTATCTTTGGAGACTTAGGAACGGACCCACATACTGTAAAGGAGAATCAGAATCACTTGCTGATGTCAGAGTTAGATGTGGATTGCAAATGTTGCAGGTGATGAATACAGCGTTTGAAAAAGCAGATTTTCTGTAAAGTTTATTTTTTTAATATGTGAAAAAAGCTTATGTGGAAACTTATAGTTCTGAATTCTCAAGATAAGGAAGATGCCCATTTTGTGATATTCTTGTGTGGAATGGTTTTTTAAGTGTTAACAAGAGAGAAATGACAAGATTGTCGTTTCACTGTGGGTTTGTGATGACACCCAGTTGCTAATAACGTATAATTAATTGGTGTAACCAAGTGAATGGTCTAGTACATCCTCACAGTATTACACTGTTTACTATTATATTAAATTATTATTTACATTTACTTCAAATTTTGCTATATTTTTAAATATCACGGTCTTTGTTTAGAAACCTTTAAAAGGTATGATTTAATCTAGTGGAATTGGAGTAAATCTTTAACGTAGTTATACCTTGCTTGTTATATAATTCTATTCTTCAGGAAAAGTGTGAGCATTGATCTATGCATACCTGTTAAGCAAAATGAATTAAAAATAACTTTTGAATATTCGCAGGTTCTATTCCTTGAGCTGTCTGGAAATTCTAGGTCTTAAAGTTTAGGGTATTAAAAAACGATGTTTTCGTTGGTTGTGTTTTTCTTATTGGTCTCAGTTTTCAGTAATGCCAAGTGGATGCAAGTACCTCTAAGTAGAAGTTATGTTGAATCTCAGTACATATACCTGTAAAATTAGCAGGTTACTTTGAAGTGTCAGCCTAGTAAATATTTGTCAAGACGGGATTCAAGTAGAGATGTGGGTGTGAGTTTGTCCTTAAATGAAAACAGCTGTACAAATCTCTTTGTTCTTACAGTGTGTAGGCACACTTAAAATGCTACTTGATGCTTTAAGCAAAGGTCTGTCAACACTGAAAACTCATTTCACCAAATGCAGTTTCTTGTAAGACCTTGCCTTTTAATTAAAATATTTTAGGTTTGCCAGAAGGTTTTCATTTTTGTTGTTGTTTGTTTTTTGCAATTGACATTGTTTTTGAAAACTGATTAGGTTAAGTTTCAGGACTTCAGATAGCAATTTTGAGTGTGTGATGCTGTTTTAAGAATCAAGTTTGTGTTTATCTGAATTTTTAGTTGCTGGATACTTCAGCAAGGTCCTGTCCTTAATAGTTCTATGTTTTATATATAGATATAGATATATACAATGTAGTAGCGGTATGTATGTTTAGTATTATTTGTATTACCAAATATTTACTCAGCATATCATATGCCAGTAACTGTTCTAGGGACTGGAATAGATCGGTGAAGGAAGATGAGGTCCTTTGCCCTCATGAAGCTTGCATTCTAGAGGACCATTCATTACTGAATCTTTTCATGGTTTTTATACTGACCACCGGTATTACTAAAGGATCGGATTTGGATGAAGCTTTAGAGTATCTTGGCCAACATTCCAGACAGCTGTCCATTTGGTGTGTGCCTAAATACATCTAGACGTGGAAAGACATTACTTTGAGATGGCCTGTTCCGTTAGATTTGGGACTTGAGTTCCAGACCTCCTTTGCCCAGTATCTTAGCAAGACCCTCCCTTGGAGACTCAGTTTCTTAAACTATGACAGGGAAACACTTATTTTTTTGGATTATTTCAAGGATTAAGTGAAAATTTATGTTTTGTAAAGTATGGGAGTAGTATAGATTATTATGGAAATGTAATGTGGTTGAATTATTATTGAATAGTTTGAATTATTAGAACTCTTCACATTGACACAGAAATCTACCTTCATATAACTTTCTACCCATTGCTTCAGGTTTAACCAGAGCAAACTTGTATGTTACTACCTCTTTAAAATATAAGACACTTGCCATGTCTTCTGAGTCTTTTCTTCTCTGGGCTAAAAACTTCATTTGTCATGAGGTATGGTTTTCAGATTTTTCACATTATATCCGGTTTGTCAACTGTCCTGCTTAAAATATGGGGCCCAGAATTTACATCTAACATAGTTGATTGGAAAAATTTAAGATTTTTAAATATGGCGAATATGTTATTACCGTTTAGGAACAATTGATTGAACTCACTTTTCCAGTTTAACGCAAAAAGTTTTACTTACTTTTAGAATTTAGTAATGTCTTAAGTAGTCCATGTTATTTAATGAATAGACTGCTAGATTGTGAGCTCTGTGAAGGCAGCTATCTTGTCTTAACCCACCATTGTATTCCTAGTGTTCAACGGAGAATTTGGCACAAGTTGTCGCTTAATAATTGTTGAATGAAAGGATGATGGAGTTTACTGAGCATATGAAATATTGTGGGCCTGGATTGCATAAGTATTTAATAGAGACCATGTGTTATGCTATAAGAAAGAGCACTATGATCTTTTACTCGCCCAAATGGACCTTATGTATTAATGAATTGTCAGTGTAGCTATTTTAAGAAGATGCATGCACATTGAAAATAGTATTCAAACTGTAGTATGATGATTTTTCTTGATGTTAATTCCTAGACTAAATCCTCTCCATTCTATGGACTTTTAATCACTGTCTGTTCTAGGCCTTTGTCTGAATCTTCAGTCTTCTTTCATGCTTTTCTTTTCATCAGTCCCTCCTTAGTTTTACATTTCTTCTATATAACCCGTTTACCTTATTTTCTTTACTCTTTGACTGTTGGGGTCTGGGAAGTCACATAATATTGCTGATTGACCCTATAATGTGAGAGTGTAGTAGAGCTGTTTTTAAAGGGAGGGAATGACTGACATTGGGTTTTACTATGTGCCAGGCATTGATAAATACTTAACAACATACATTCACCCCCTGCATTTCTATTGATAGATTGGGAAGCTGAAGCTCTAAAAAGTTATGTGATTTGTTCCAGGGTCAGCTTGGATTCAAACCCTGGGCTGACTGAAGTAACATGCGATACTGTCATAGCATGTCATGAGCTGACCCCCTCATGTAGTGATCTGTTTGCTAAAATTCATCTCCTGTTTGGGTATTTATGTATTGATTTCTTTTCCCCAGCCGTTCTTTGCAGCATTTTCAGGATTGTAAAAAACAAAGAGATTCTTTTGGCTCATTGACTTGTAGCTTTTATGAATATGAGTCTAAAATCATTCCTTGAAGACTTTAATTATACTTATTGACAGGTTTTTTTGCAATGGGGTGTCTTGATCTGAAGTCACTCAAGTCAGATCAGTTACAGTCAGGACAATAAATTGTTAAATATACTGTTAATTGGTTCTGTCTCTGAACTTGTGGAGGTTCTATTCCGCTGAGGAGCAGCAGAAGCCTCCATTACGGGATAGTATAATGACCCTGGGAATCTAAAGATGGGTGGACCAGTAGTTGTAAATAAGTGAAGTTACTAGTATTTACTTGTGTATGATATGGGGTACCTCTGTCATGGTTAATTTAGTGTAATTTTCCTAAAAAACTTTTTTCAGAAATATGTAAAATGAAGACATTTCAGAATAATGAAAAAGCTCCTGTTAACTCATAAAATGATACTGATTTGCTTTGTACTTAATAGAAATAAATCATGAGTATCCTTAGATGAATGTAATACTTAAAATGCTTTTAAAAAATAATCAGATATATAGGATACTGGAATAAATGCAGAAACACTCAGAAGGAGTAGAAATTTAGGTGAAGTCTTAAGTCTCCAAACCTGTAATCACTTATTCTCCAGCTGGCCTTGTGGTTTGCTCCTTCTCTGATCAAACTTTACCCAACGTTTACATCTACATAGTCTTTATCATGTATTTGTTCTAACACTAATATTTATCCCATTTCCATTTTCAGCACCTCAGTTCAGGCCTTTGTTTTTAATCAGACTTCTATTACCATTCTTTTCTTCCCCGTTCTTCCATTCCTTTCTTCCCAATTCATTCTTTTTCAGGAGAATTTTCTTAAAGTCTTGGTCAGATTGTGTTACTTCCATTGTATAGAATTAAGTCCAGACTTGTCAATGCATTGTCAGGTAATGCCTTTTATGATCTGGCCCCATTCTATCAATTCTATTTTCAGGGGCACTTTTATTTCTCTATATTTTTACTCTTGCTGTTCTTTTACCTTGAAATGCCCTTTCCCCCCTTTTTTCTGCTTCGGACTTTGCATTCAAAACCCAGCTCCAATTCAACCATCTTGAGATCTTGCTCCATTCATGTAGAAAAAGTTCATTCTTATATTCCTATGGTACTTTGCTTTATCTTTGTTATAGAGCTTTAAAAAATTCTATTTAATATTCTGATTATTTGGCGGGCTACATTTGTAGTTTCTCTACTAGACTGTAAGCTCCTGGAGGACAAGTTTTAACGTGTATTTATTCATGGTTTAGTTAATTTAAATAGTATTTTTCTCCACAGATTAATGCAAACCAACTTTGCACAGTTTGCAGTTGCATCTCTGAACTTACTTGCTATTTTGGTTCACATATACTTTAGGGTGGGTGAAGTGGTTGTTTTGTAAGGAGAGAATTTAAGAAGCTCCCCTTTCCAGCTGCTGCTTTACTGGAATGAGTTGAGGATGCTGGGAGTCACTTTTAGTGTGAATAGAATAAATTCAGACCTAGTGTTTATGTTTGCACTCTGCTGTACTAATCAAGATAAGCGATCTGTTTTTCTTGGTGAAAATTTTTTGAACAAACTGTACGCCAAGTTTTATTTCCTAACTCTGAAAAATTATAGCTATTTCTGAAAAATCAGTTGAAAATTAATATTGCTTAATATTCGTATTTTAGATCATTTTAATCTCTTATTCTATACTTTTTCTATGACTATCACTTAAATTTTTGTTATTTTTGTTTTTGTTTGGCTTTGTTTTATAGGTAGGTATTTATAAACTTTAAAGTGGATGTTAGAAGCAAAAGTGTCAGGCTAGAATCAGAAGTATTACTTGTTTGCGGTGATTTTTGTTCCTTGAATTTCTACACGTCTAAATTGTGAGAGAATCTAGTTTTCTTAGTATATGTGGAAAACAAAATGAATGTAGATTAGAGGATTAAAAACTGAAATTTATTTATTTTATTTTTTAGTTTTTATTTAAATTCCAGTTAGTTAACTTACAGTGTAATGTTGTTTCAGGCGTACAGTATAGTGATTCAGTGCTGCCCTGCAACACCGGGTGCTCATCACAGCAAGTGCGCTCTAATCCGCATCACCTATTTAACCCGAATCACCTGTTAACTCATCCCCTGACCCCCCTCCCTCTGGTAATTTTGCTTGTTCTCTGTAGTTAAGATTGTCTGTTTCTTGGTGTGCCCCCCCCTTTCTCTTTTTTTCCCTTTGCTCTCTTAAAAACTGGAATTTATAAAATGGAAATGAAAAAGGTAGTGAGAGGAACTGAAAACTGAAAGTAGTTAATGGGCTGCATGCCTCCCCACTGTTCTGTTTCTTCATTTTCAGTTGCATAGGGGCACTTTCACTGAGATATTTTATTGACTGTCCAAACTTATTTTACATTAAATTAATTATTTCATCTTTCTTGGAGTCATTTCTTTTTCTGATATTGCTCTTCATTATTTTTCATCTGTTCACAAAGATACTGCAGGCTCAAGGTGGAAGTTTTCAGTTAGTACAGAAGAGTGTGAGAGATTAAAAGTCCTTCTGAATCCAACCACCTGAGATGATCATCTTTGACGTTTTGAATAACACTCTTCTAGATTTCTCTCTGCACGTATGCACAGGGACAAAAGATTGTATGTGAATCTTAGGAATTATGGGAACATATTACAGTGCTGCTTTGGATGCAATGCTCTGTAATATATTCTTCTTGTTGGCTTCTGGTAGTTTGTTATATGCATGTACTGTAACTTGTTTGGCTAAGTCCATTTTACTAGATTCTTAGTTTTTTATTTTAAAAATTTTTGAGATGTGTATGTATCTATTGCAATTAGTTGGTGTGTGCATTTGTCCCATTATCTCCTATATATTGGATTTCTTGGAGGTAAAATTGTTGGGTCAAAAGTGGTATACACATTTGTAATTTTGATACATTGCCATATTGCCCTTCAGAAGGCTTTTACCAATTTTTTTCCCCAACAATGTGCCAGTGCTCATTTCCTCAGTCCCACTATCACTTAGAGTTGTCAAATATGCCGTTTTTTTATTTGCATTTCTTTAATAAGACTGAATTTATTTTAATCTGTTTATTGAATGTTTTAACTTCTTGATTCATTTCTGTTATTAGTTTATAAGAGCTTTCTGTTAGAGGTATTAACTGTTTTTGTGGCATAACAAATATTTTTCATGAGTTTGTCTTTTGTTTTTTAACATTGTTTATGTAATGTTTAGTTTTTTTATTTTGTTTTGTTTTTAAAGATTTTTTTATTTATTTACTTGAGAGGGAGGGAGGGGGAGAAGCAGGCTTCCCGCTGAGCAGGGAGCCTGATGCAGGTCTCCATTCCAGGACCCTCAGATCATGACCTGAGCCGAAGGCAGACACTTAGCTGACTGAGCCACCCAGGCACCCCCAAATGTTTTAAGAACTGTTGACTTGTGTCTATGTTCATGTGTTTTAAGTGACAGTAATTGCTCCCAGGCACCCAGTGCCAAAACTTTAGTAATACTTATCTCTTCTTCCCCGGTTCTTGTCAATTGCTTGTTCTATTGGTCCTTTTGCAGTGGTCTTTATTCTTACTTAGTTTGAAACTCCTTTGTTTACATTTTTATTGTTGGGTCTGATTGCTTTGGGTTTTTCCTCTTCAAGCCTCTCCTGTTTTCTGCATTCAAATTAATTTTAAAATACCACTTTGATTCTATCATTTTTCTATAAAACATACTTAAAGAATCAAATTCTTGAGCTGGGCACTTAAGATTCCTTACCCGAGACGGACCCAAACTACCCTTATTTCTCAGTATATATGCTGATCACAGTGCAAACTGGACTCCTTTATTTTAAAAACGTGGAATTGCAGGTGCCCTACACTTTAGTTTATGCCCTTCTTTCAGCTGGCTAATCCTACTTGGCCATTCTTCCAGCCATATTTGAGATTTCATCTTCATTCATCTCATCCAGAAGTGATTTCTCATATTCAGGCTTGCATTAATTTGAGTTGTCTCCCCCCCCCCGGTATATTGACATGTTTCATTCATTCATTTAAAACAGTTTTATTGGGGCGCCTGGGTGGCACAGCGGTTAAGCGTCTGCCTTCAGCTCAGGGCGTGATCCTGGCATTATGGGATCGAGCCCCACATCAGGCTCCTCTGCTATGAGCCTGCCTCTTCCTCTCCCACTCCCCCTGCTTGTGTTCCCTCTCTCGCTGGCTGTCTCTATCTCTGTCAAATAAATAAATAAAATCTAAAAAAAATAAATAAAACAGTTTTATTAAAGTATAATTTACCCATTTTAAGTATACATGTAAATGGCTTTTGACAAATAGATATACTTGTGTAACCACCACCACAATCATGATAAAGAACATTTACATTACCCCAAAAAGTTTCCTGTGGCCCCTTTGTAGTTTGTCCCCTGCTGTACCTGTGGTCCTTGGCAACTGCTACTCTGCTTTCTGTCACATTAGTTTTACCTTTCTTAAACTTCATATCAATAGAATTATATGGTATGTAATCTTTGGTGTATGCTCTTCACTTAGATTCATTGATGTTATTGCATGTTTGAGTGGTTTCATCCTTTTTATTGCCAAGTAGTATTCCATTTCCTTATACCATGGATATACAGTAATTTGCTTGTCATTACCCCCTTGATGAGCATTTGAGTTGTTTCCAGTTTTGGGCTATTACGTTCGAAGCTGCTGTGAATATTTGAATATAGTTCTTTTGTTTTTATTTCTCATGAATAAATTAGGAGTGGGATTGCTGTGTTGTAAGTGAATTTTTGGCTTTATAAGCAGCCTGTTTTCCAAAATAGTACCATTTTGCATTCTAGTCAAAAGTCTACGAGCGTTCCAATAGCTTCACATCCTAACTAAGACTTCAGTTTTTGTCAGTCTTTGTTCTTAGCTCTTCTGGTGGATGTGTAGTGGTTCGTCATTGTGGTTTTATTTGCAAATAAATGCCTAATGACTAATAATGTTAAGCATCTTTCCATATGCTTATTTGCTCTTCATATCTTTCGTGAAGTGTCTTAAAATGTTTTGTCCGTATGCTTTATGAATTGGGTTGTTTTATTGAATTTTAAGAGTTCTGTACATATTCTAGATACAAGTTCTTTTTCAGATACAAATATTTTGCAAATGATTCTTCTCATTCTGTGGCTTGCCTTTACTTAACAGTAATTTTGAAGAGCAGAATTGATGAAGTCCAGTATAACACTTGTTTTTCTTTATGATTCGTGTATTTTGTGCCACCCCAAAATAAGACTAACTCATGGTCACAAAGATTTCTGTTTTGGTTTTATAATATACATCTTTAATTTATCACAGTCAAGATCTTACCATATGACAAGAGTATGCTTACATTTTTTCTTATGTACCATTTTGTCATATGTCTAATTTCTGTATGTATATATGTGTATATATATATATGACTTATGTATGTTATTTATACACATGAAATTTAAAAATGAAAAAAATCATTTATATCTGCTTTAATTTCTACCTTTTCAGACACTTCTCATTCCTTTATGTAGATCCGAGTTTTGATGTAGTATTTTCCTCTAGTGAGAGAAGTGGCTTTCAACATTTCTTATAATGTAGCTCTGCTGTTTTATTGGTCTGAAAAAGTCTCCATTTTGGAAGATATTTTTGCTGGGTATGGAATTCTACATGGACTTTTTTTTCCCTCTTTAGTACTTAGATTTATTCTGCTTCTGGCTTGTGTAGTTTGACGAGAATTTACATAATATTTTCTTTTTGCTTCATCCACTGGATTGTAAGTCCCATGGGGTTCTTTTTTAATCTTAGTGTCTCTTAAGCACTTACCGCAGCATGTGATAGGAAATAGATACCCAACAAATGATGTTAAATTAATTTGTATAAGAAAATGTCTAGCACCTTAGACTTTGGGGAAAAAAACTCCTTCTGATATTAATAGAGTCTAGTATTGGCTTATGAATACATTTGTAATGACTGGAGCTGGACCAATCAAAACAATGTGCCTTTGTGCAGATAAAGTATTAAGCCTTTCCTGTACTCTTTTTACCATCTTTCCTTTTTCTCTCTTCAAAAACACGTATCAGGGCATGGTTCAGTGAAACCTGAAGACAAATACAGTAAATGTGATCAGTGGACTAGAACTTGTTTGCCTGAGAGAATCTGCAAAAAGTCAGTCATGACTCTTTTGTTTTCTTAACTTTTAGTGTTTTGCAAGGAATATAAAGGAAATAAACACAAGCATTTCAGTTTTATGTTATTTAATTTTTCTAGTTTTTAAAGTAACATCTTTTTTGAGATATAATTCACCTACCATGCCATTTAATTTTAACTGGTACAGTCAGTAGCCTTTAGTATATTCAGAGTTGTGCAGCCATTATGACTAATTTTAGAACATTTTAATCACCTCAAAAAGAAACTCAGTGCCTATTAGTAGTCAGTCCCCATTCTCACCTCTGCACATTTCTGGCAACTACCAGTCTACTTTCTATCTCTCTGGATTTGCCTATTTTGAACATTTCATATAAATGGGATCATATGATTCATGGTTTTTTGTGGCTGACTAAATTCATTTAAGCATACTGTTTTTAAGGTTAATCTACGTTGTAGCATGTGTCATCAGTTATTTCTTTTTATGGCAAAATAGCTAGTATTCCATTGTATAAATATTCCACATTTTATTTTCAGCTGATGGACGTTGTAGTTGTTTTCAGTTTTTGACTGTTTACGAATTATGCTTCCATGAACACTTAAGTTTTTGCATGAGATTTTTTTCATATGTTTTTATATATATATATATATATATATATATATATACACACTCACACACACACACACATTTCTCTTGGGTATATATTTCTCTTGGGTATATATGAGTGAAATTTCTGGGTCATATGGTAATTCTGTGTTTAACATTTTAAGGAATTGCCAACCTATTTTCCTCAGTGGCTGCATCACTTTTATATACCAACCAGCAATATATGAGGGTTTCAGTTTCTTCACATCCTTGACAATTGTCTTCATTATACTTGTTCTGATATCTCCTTGTACTTTTGATTTGCATATTTCCTAATGATATTGAGCATCTTTTCATATGTTTATTAGACATTTATATATCTTTTTTTGGAAAATGTTTATTCAAATCCTTCACCTGTTTTAAAATTGGGGTTTCTTCTTGTTGTTGAATCTCTAGAGTTCTTTATATATTTTGGGTACTAATATGCCTGTGACATTTCTTCTAGAAAGAAGAACTCTTGTATTTGGGAGAGTCAGTTTTAATTTAGTGCAAAAAAAAAAATAGACTCTAACCTAGGTAACTTGTTTGTAACCACTTAGGTCATTCTAACAGTGTAAACTTTGGACAAGTCACTTAGCTTTTGAGTCATCGTCTTTGGACCCGTAAGAAGAAAAAAAGGAAAAAAATTTTTAGGGTGAAGTGTTAACAGAACAACCAAAAGACTCCTATCTAGTTGGCAGATCTTCTGTCTTGGGTTGACTGGGTAAATATCCACTCTAAAGGAAAAAGCAAAGACTAGAAATTATACAGATGTGGATTTAGGTATGAATTCTGGTGCTTTCATAGCAGAGCACTATTAAGCAATTCACTTATCCTTTTTGAGCTCTGGTCTTTCTACTTGTAAAATCGGAGGAATGATGTCAACCTAGTAAAAAAAAAACTCTGGGAACAACCTAAATACAGTGACTAGGGAAGCAGTTAAATTATGGTACAGATACATGACTTGCAAAATTTTTTCCCATTGTATCCCTTTGTTGACATCCATTAATGCACAGAAATGTTTAATTTTGATGAAGTCCACTTTATCTTTTCTTTTGTTGCTTGTGCTTTGATATCATATCGAAGAAGACTTTGCCTATTTGAACATCACAGAGATTTATTCCTATGTTTTCTTCTAAGAGTTTTATAGTTTTAGCTTTTACATTTTGGTCTTTGATCTATTTTAAGTTAATTTTTGTGTGTGGTGAGAGAAAGTGGTCCAACTTCATTCTTTTGCATGGAAAGCCATTTATGCCAACATCATTTGTTAAAAAAAAAACCCCATTCTTTCTCCATCGAATTGTATTGGCATCCTTTTTAAAACGCATTGACCGTAAATGTGAGAGCTTATTTCTGGACTGTCAGTTCTAGTCCATTGATTTACATGTCCATCTTAGGCCAGTACCATACAGTCTTGATTATTCTAATTTAGTGGTAGTTTCTGAAATCAGGAAGTGCAAGTCTTTCAAGTTTTTTCTTTTATATTGCTTTGATCTCCCCCCCCCCTTTTTTATGGAGGGGGTGAGGGGTCCTTTGGATTTCTACATGAATTTTAGGATCAGCTTGCCAAATTGTGCAAAAAGGCATCTTGGATTTTTACTGGGATTGTACTAAATCTGGAGATCAATTTGGGAGTATTGCTGTCTTAATGATTAAGTCATCAAATACATGAATATTAAATGTCTTTCCATTTATTTATGCTCCTTCAATATTTTCATTGGTAATTTGAAGTTTTCAGGGTACAGTCCTTGAATTTTTTTGTTAGATTTATTACTAAGTATACATTTTAAGGCTATTGTAATATGAATTGTTTTTGTAATTTCATTTAATTGTCCATTGCTAGTGTATGGAACTGCAATAGATTTTTCTACATTGATCATGTATCCTGCCATCTTGCTTACTTGTTTATTAGTTCTAATAGTTTTTAGTTGATTTCTTAGGATTTTCTATGTACAAGATTATGTCATCTGCAAATAGTTTTACCTCTCCCCTCCCCCCCACTTAGTCTGGATTCCTTTTATTTATTTTTTCTTGCCTAATTGCAGTGGCTAGAATCTCAAGTACAGTGTTGATTAGAGGTGGCAAACTTAGACTTCCTTGTTTTTTTTTGTTTTTGTTTTTTTTTTTTTAAAGATTTTATTTATTTATTTGACAGAGATAGAGACAGCCAGCGAGAGAGGGAACACAAGCAGGGGGAGTGGGAGAGGAAGAAGCAGGCTCCCAGCAGAGGAGCCCGATGTGGGGCTCGATCCCACAATGCCGGGATCACGCCCTGAGCCGAAGGCAGACGCTTAACCGCTCTGCCACCCAGGCGCCCCTAGACTTCCTTGTTTTGATCCTGATCCTATAGGGTAAGCATTTTAGTCTTTTTTCCACAGGATGATGTTGGCTGTGAATTTTTTTTTTTATAAATGCCTACTTTTATTTTGGTTTAAAATTATTGCCATCAGGGTGTAATTTTTGGTATAAAAAAAAAACCTCTAGATGTTTTGGTTGACCCTAATACATGAACTGGTGTAATTATTCATTACTGTGCTAGGGTCTAGGAAAAGAGGAGAATGTATTTTGTAGTTTGTGTAATGATTAGCTATATTGATTTCCTCAGTATGTATGAAGAAACATTTGAAAAATGTTTTATTATGAGAACTATATGCATTCATGTTTATAGTATTTTTTTAATTAGTGTTACTTAAGTACTCATGATATTCTAAATTTAATTTTTTAAGGTTAGCAGTTGGTATACTGGAGTAAGAATAAATTTGTACAACCTTTTTTATTTTTATTTAAAAAAGCGATAAGATTTCTTCATACTATACATTTTGGTTTGTTGTAATTTCTGGTGTTCATCTTTAAACTCTTATGTTGGTGTTTATTTATTTATTTATTTTTTTGATGAGTGTTGAGTATTATATTAGTGTTTTGTGTTTTTTGTTTTTTTTGTTTTTTTGTTTTTAAGTAATCTCTGTGCCCAATGTGGAGCTTGAACTCATGAACCCAGGATCAAGAGTTGCATGCTGTACTGACTGAGCCAGCCAGGAGCCCCTGGTGGTGGTATTTTTTTTTTTTTAATGTATTTATTTTTACTAACAAAAGTGGATTTATTTGGGAATAACAGAATAGTAATCAGGGACATACAGGCTACAACAGAACCATAGGCAAGTGCTGTTAGTGTTTATTTTTAAACTTTTCTGTATTTTTGAGTTCTCTACAATGAAAAATTGTGTTACTTTTTTTAAACCCATACTCTATATTTAAAGGTTATATGCGAGATCCTTGAAAACAGTACAGAAGCATACACAGCAAGATGTGAAAACTACCCTTGATGTCCTTTTCATTCCTATTCCTTTTCAAGTATATTACCATGTCAGTAGTTGGTGTTTATCCTTTTTCTGTGTATGTGCTTATATACAAACATACATACATACACATAAACATTAAGGATATTACTATGCCATAATTCTTTTTTACATGCTTTTTTTGTTTAGCAGTAGGATTTGAAGATCTTTCCAAATGACTACATAGAATTCCTATAATGAAATGTTTCAGACTTTTTTAACTATCAGATGTTGGGCACTGTTTTTTCATTTTTTCTGTATTACAGTCAGTCCTTTAAAGAATATCTGTGTAATAACTTTTTGACAGTATATGGAAGTGTTTTTGTCAGATATGTTCTTATAGGTGAAATTGCAGATCAAAAGCATTTGATAGATATTGCCAAATTTCCTTTTTAAAAGTCGGTGTAATTTTATATTCCCTTTGATAATTTATGTAAGTGACCATTTTTGTGCATTCTTATGAATAATTGATATTTTCAAAATTCCTATTTTTGCCCTTATGATGGATGCAAATTTATTACCATCCTTTCATTTTGTCTTTTCTGGTTACAGTAGAGAAGGGAGCATTTAAATTTCTTTACTGGCCATTTGTATTTCTTCCGTGACTATATATTTTTCTAATCAAGAGGACCCTCTAGTTATTAAAAATAAGAAATGAAGATAGTTTTACAATAGAAAAACTAGTTTCAGTCATTAAATCCCTGTGGGATAAGGATGTAAAATGTTTGATTGTTAATAAAAATAATAAATTCATCTTAATGTTTATATGAAGAAGCTAATTAGCTAAGGGTTATTTTGTCTCCTAAGTCTTTTTAGTTTAAGTAGAATTTTATCAGTGGACCTATGCCTATCAGTTAATTAGCTGGATAGCAATTATACAAAGCACTCTGCTAGTATTTGTGGGCAACATTTAGAAAAGTAGTTAATAACATGTTCTTTGTTCTTTTGTTCATCAATTCAGTATCTTTTGATCTAGGCACTGGGGATATAGTGATGAACAAGACAGTGGTGGGAAGAGAGGGGTGTATGATGTGTTCATTTACCTTTCTGATGAGGGAGAGCCTCACTACAGGGTTGATAAATAAATAGATCCCTGAGTGACAAGAAAGAGCAGCTATGTGATGATCTAAGCATCCCAGGAAGAGAAAACAATTGCTAAGACATCAAGTCAGGAAAGAAGCATAACTTTTTGAAGAACTGGAAAAGAGGCTAGTGTGGCTAGAGCCTAGTGAGTGAAGGAGGGTGTAATAAAGTTGTAATAAAGATGAGAGGCAGTTTGGGTCTTACAGATCACAATAAAGATTTTTATTTTTATTCTAAATGCAGTGAGAAGCCATTGGAGAGTTTTAGGCAAAGGGTATAGCATAATCCAATTTATGTTTTTAAAAGACAGAGACATAAAATACAAAGCAGTATGTCACAAGCGTTATGTGATTTTAGCAAATGGGGAGGTTATAGAGGAGATGGGACTTTAACTTGATCCTTAAAGACAGATAAGAATTAAATAAATGGAGGGGAAGGATATAGTTTGATGTGGTAGGAAAAAAATAGTACCTGGCTTTGAATTGGAAGACTTGGTTTTCATATTGACTATCTCTTTATAGCTCTTGAACTCTAAATAAATTTCTTAAACCTCTTCTTAGTTCCCTCATCTCCTTTCTGTATACCTTGGTTGCTATGAAGAACAAGTCAAATGAAAAATGTCTATAAAAGTGTTTTGTAAACTGTGAGGTTTACTGTATGTTTGTTTACTCAGTAGAAGACTACTGTCTGTATGGTATTATGCTAAGGTCTGTGGAGTGATAAAAAAGTGAATTAGACCTAGTTTCTTTTTTTTTTTTTTTTTTAAAGATTTTATTTATTTATTTGACAGAGAGGTAGCCAGCAAGAGAGGGAACACAGCAGGGGAGTGGGAGAGGGAGAAGCAGGCTCCCAGCGGAGCCCGATGTGGGACCGATCCTGGAACGCCAGGATCACGCCCTGAGCCGAAGGCAGACACTTAACGACTGTGCTACCCAGGCGCCCCAGACCTAGTTTCTGCTCCTCAAAGAGGATATAGTCTAATAGACAACGTGGTAAATATCTAAAATGTAAAGTTATGAATGGTTAGATCTTAAGAAAGATGTAGATAAAGCCCAGTGGGGGTTCACGGAAAGGGAGAGCCTTCTTGGAGTTGGTGGTAAGGCTTTATGAGTAAGTAAGAACTCTTTAACTACATTCTTGAAAGATGGATAGACTTCAATAGAAGATGGCGGGAAGAGAGTATTTTCAGTGAGTTTGTGGGAGTCAAGGCATGGTAGTGTTAGACAGAATCAGAACTTGATAAGGAAAGGTCGGTTAGAACCAGGAAGATCATGCAGCACCTTAATATTAGGCTAAGGAAAGTGAATTCTGTTCAGTGGAGATACTCTCACCAGTGTACTTAATTCTACAAATATTTATTGAGTATCTGCCTTTGCCAGGATTGTGCTAGTCAGGACTATGGAGGTACAGTGATCTCAGTCTAGTTGGGAAAGACAGATTATGTAATTATTATTCTAATGAGGCAAAATGTAGTAGGATCATAGGACGAGGAACATCTCCAGCTCTCTGGCATAATGAGGGCAGGCTAGATAGAGGTGTGGTAGACGTTGTGCTATGATATGAAGTATCTCTGTACTTAGCTAGATAAAAGAGGTGAAGAGAGGAATGTGAGAGCAGCTTTCTATGCCTGATACTTTGTATGTTTTGGGCTGGATGGACAAGGTCTTTGTATGCAGTGCAAGGTTGTCAAGAGCTTTGGTAGAGGGGTAACTGAAAGATTCAGGTGGTAGTAGGGAGAATAAACTGGAAAGGATAGAGATTGGAGGTGGGAAACGCAGAGAGGAGACTGTTGAACTGGGCCAAGTGAGAGATGATATAGGACCTAATGAGAAAGAATAGCTTTGGGGACAAAGAGCCTGGAAAACTGTCGAGATGCTTAAGATGTAAAATTAGCTGGACTTGGACATCAGTTGGATATGGAAGAAGAAAGGGACCGTGTGGAATATAGAAGGATTTCTGGATCTTTGCTATTTCAGAATTTTGGTATCTGCCATTGCCTGAGAATAGGGTATCTTTAAGAAGAAAAAGGATGGATTTGGAGAGGAAGCTTAATCGTTTTATCTGTATTGTGTTGAAGTTGCATATAATTGGGAGCGGGGAGGATGACTTCGTGAGGTAATCAATGTTTAGGTGATAATTTAAACCATTCATAGCATAATTAGACTCTTGTGGGTGGATGAATTTAGTGAAGAAGAAGAGGAATCTTAAGAGAGCACTGAGAAATAGCCATAGAAATAAGAAAATAATCAGGAAAAAGAAGGTACTAAAAGTGGTTAGGAAGTGTTTTTAAGGGTGTGGTCAGCATTGTCATCGCAGATATTGATATTTCCCCCGACTCCAAAGATAGGTCATTGGTCACCTTAGTAATTTCAGTGAGGATACAAGCCAAATTACTGTGGTTTGAGGGATACATGGGGTTGTGTATGTATGAGAATTTGGCTGTAATTGGAAGGAGAGAAAAAGATAAAATATCAAAGTACCATTATTTGCTTGTTTTTTCTTGTCTGTTTTACAAGCTCTTAGAGACTTGAATGATTTAATCCTTGCAGGGAAATAGTAAATGGATAGCAAAGGGTTGAAGTCACAAGTAACGGAGTAGCATAGAGGAGCCTAGCATAGTGTATCTCAGACTTCAGTGGGGATCTTGTTAAAATGCAGATTCTGAATCGGAAGGTCTGGGTTGGGGCCTGAGATACAGCATTTCTGACAAACTCCCAGATGAGGCCGATGCTGCTGCTTTGTGGCCCACACTCTTTGAAGTAAGATCTAGAGATATGGCAATTGATAGCATTATACAAGAGTTAGCCCTGGATAGGAAGAGAAACACCTCTATTCTGAGCTCAGGTAAAATGTGAAGTAGATGGAGATACAGATTAAACTTGGAGGCAGGAGACATGCCTGATATTTTTTGTGTTTTGTTTTGTTTTGTTTTTCTGCAAAATAGAAGTAAAGTGATGTTAAGAAGACTTTGGAAATTGTTAACTTGAAGACAGGTAGAAAGGTGTGGAATAGCTTGTGAAGGTTTGGAGCAGCTATTAAAAAGAGAAGGAAAGTGAATGAATTTAGGGCGTGTAATAGTCACTGAACAGTGAAGATTAGTTCAGTTATAGTGTCTATAGAAATAATTGGAGCAGGGAGAGACTAGATATGAAGGTTTTTAAGACAATAAGGTAGCCCTAAGGGGAGATAATGAGGTCTGAAACAGAACAGGGGCCTTGAGAAATGGGAGGGTGTGCTAGGCTAAATAATGGCTCCCCCAAAGATGTTCCTATGAACCTGTGAGTATGTTACCGTACATGATAAAGGGACTTGGTAGGTCTGATTAAAATAGGGATCTTGAGGGGCACCTGGGTGGCTCAGACGTTAAGCGTCTGCCTTTAGCTCAGGGCGTGATCCTGGCGTTCTGGGATCAAGCCCCACGTCAGGCTCTTCTTCTGGGAGCCTGCTTCTTCCTCTCCCACTCCCCCTGCTTGTGTTCCCTTTCTCTCTCTGTCGAA
Organism: Ailuropoda melanoleuca; assembly: GCF_002007445.2. Lineage (NCBI taxonomy): Eukaryota > Metazoa > Chordata > Mammalia > Carnivora > Ursidae > Ailuropoda > Ailuropoda melanoleuca. The sequence continues at coordinate 121,565,828 of NC_048218.1, read as the reverse complement.
TGAATAAATAAAATCTTTAAAAAAAAATAGGGATTTTGAGATGGGGAGATTATCCTGGATTGTACAGGTAGGTGCCATGTAATCACAAGGATCTTTATAAGAGGAAGCAAGAAGGTCAGCAGAGTCAGAAAAGGGCACGTGAGGATAGAAGCAGAGGAAGAGGAAATGTGATAAAGGAAGCAGAGGTCAGATTGTTGGAGGACTGAGAGCCAAGACATGGACCTTTAGAACCTGAAAAAGGCAAAGAAACAGATTTTCCCAGGGGACCGCAGAAGGAACAAAGCCCTGGTGATGTGTTGATTTTAGCCAATGAGACTGATTTTGGAATTTCAGCCTTCAAGAACTGTGAGATAATAAATTTGTGAGGTTAAGCCATTATATCTGTGGTAATTTGTTACAGCAGCAATAGGGAACATGCTTAGAAGCATGGATGTAAGGGAATGTAGGGTTAGAACTAATAAAGTGAGACAATTGATAGGATGTGGTATGGGCATCAGGAATCTGTGAAGATTTCTAGCCTGGGTAAATGGGTGGAGGAGAGTGGTGAAATTAAAATTACAGAATTGCAGGGAGTCGATGTTAGAGGAAGGTGTTCATTTTGCATTAAGTATGGATTAGACAGGGTGAAGGAAGATCTGAAGCAGGGAGATGAATTTAAGAGGCTGCCATAGTACTGTTAATAGCTAATTGAAAAAATGAAAAAAAAAGTCGATCGAGCTGTTCTAATAGCAAAAATGGCAAATTACATAGGTGTATTTAGAATTTTGACTGAGAACGTAGAAAAAGGGGTGATTGAGAAAGGTTTTTGAAAAAGTGCTACTACTTTATTTACTGTTTTTCAGTTTAGAAAGCATTTTTTTCCTAGTTTTATTAAGATATAATTTACAAAATTAGGGGCACCTGGGTGGCTCATTGGTTGGGTGTCTGCCTTTGGCTCAGGGGCTCAGGTCATGATCCCAGGGTCCTGGGATAGAGCCCATTGTTCTTGCCCCCCCTTCCCCTCCCTGCTGTGCTCTCTCTTGCTCTCAAATAAATAAATAATCTTTTTAAAAAAGATATAATTGACAAAATTATAACATATTTAAAGTGTCAACTTGATGATTTGATACATGTATATATTATGAAAGGATTCCCATAATCAAGTTAAGTAATACATCCATCATCTCATGCATTTACCTTTTTTTTAAAATTTGGTTAAAGTTCTCTTTTTTTAAATTTCAGGTATACAGTATTACCAACTGTAGTCAACCATGTTACACGTTAAATTCTCATACCTTTTTAATCTTATAACTGAAAGTTTGTATCCTTTTACTAGCTTCTCCCCTTTTCCCCCTCCCTCTTAGCTCCTGGAAATCACCCTTCTATTCTATGAGTTTGACTTTTTTAAGATTCCATATGTAAATGATACCGTGCAATATTTGTCTTTCTCTGGCTTATTTCACATGGTATAATACTCTTCAGGTTCATTTCTGTTGTCACAAATGGCAGAATTTCCTTCCTTTTTAAAGCTTGCGTGGTATTCCATTACACACACGTATACACACACACTACACTTTATTCATTCATCTGTTGATGGACACTTAGGTTGTTTTTTTCCCTTGGCTATTGTGAATAGTGCCACAGTGAACATGAGAGTACAGGTATCTTCTTGAGATAGTACTTTCATTTCCTTTGGCTTATATACCCAGAAGTGGGATATCTGGATCATTTGGTAGTTCTATTTTTAACTTCTAGAGTAATCTCCATATTATTTTCCATAGTGCTCTATCAGTTTACATTCTCACCAACAGTGTACAACGGTTCTTTTTTCTCTGCATGCTCACCAGCATTTGCTATTGCTTATCTTTTTGATGATAGACAGCCTAGCAGGTGTTTGGTGATATCTTTGTAGTTTTGAATTTCATTTCCCTGATGATTAGTGATGTTGGGCACCTTTTCAGATGCCTGTTAGCTGTTTGGATGTCTTTTTTTGCAAAAATGTCTGTTCATGTTCTTTGCCCACCTTTTAATTGGGTGTTTTTGTTTTCTCCCTATTTGAGTTGTATGAGTTCCTTGGATATTTTGGATATAAACTGCTTATTAGATTTGTGGTTTGCAGATATTTTCTCCCATTCTGTAGGTTGCTTTTTCATTTTGTTGATAGTTTCCTTTGCAGAGCATAATTTTTTAGTTTGAGGAGTTCCACTTGTTTATTTTTGCTTTGTTTGTTTTTGGTGTCAAATCTGAAAACCATTGCCAAAAACCATGTCAAGGAGCTTATGTTTTCTTCCAGGAGTTTTATGGTTTCGGGTCTTACATTTAAGTCTTTAATAAGAGGACTTGCTATCTACCATCCATTTTGAGTTGATTCTGTGTATAATGCAAGGTAGGGGTCCAATTTCTTTCTTTCTTTCTTTCTTTCTTTCTTTCTTTCTTTCTTTCTTTCTTTCTTTTTTTCTTTCTTTCTTCCTTCCTTCCTTCCTTCCTTCCTTCCTTCCTTCCTTTCTTTCTTTCTTTCTTTCTTTCTCTCTCTCTCTCTCTTTCTTTCTTTCTTTCTTTCTTTCTTTCTCTCTCTCTCTCTCTTTCTCTCTTTCGCATGTGGCTATCCAGTTTTCCCAACACCATTTATGAAGAGATTATCTTTTCCCCATTGTATATTCTTGGATCTTCTGTTGAAAATTAATTGGCCACATATATATGGATTTATTTCTGGGCTCCCCACTGTGTTTCATTGATTTATGTCTTTTTTTTTTTCCCCAATGCCAATACTGTGCTTTGTTGATTACTATAGCTTTGTAATACAATTTGAAGTCAGGAAGAGTAATGTCTAAATTTGTTGTTCTTTCCCAGTTGCTTTGGCTGTTCTCGGTCTTTTGTGGTTCCGTATGAATTTTAGGTTTGTTCTTTCTGTTTCTGTGAAAAATGCCATTGGAATTTTAATAGAGATTGCATTGACTCTAGATGGCTTTGCATAGTATAGACATCTTAACAATACTAATTCTTACATTTCATTAGCCCAGAATATCTTTCCATTTATTTGTGCCTTCTTCAATTTCTTTAATCAGTTTCCTTCACTTCCTTGATTAAATTTATTCCTATTTTATTCTTTTTGATGCTGTTATAAATAAGATTATTTTCTTTCTCTTTTCAGTGGTTTGTTGTTAGTGTATAGAAACACAATTGACCCTTGAGGAACACAGGTTTGAACAGCGTGGGTCCACTTATACACAGGTTGTTTTTTTTTTCCCCAAGAGTTAGACATAGTACTGTAAATGTATGTCTGTTTTCTCTTCTTTATGATTTTTTAAATAACATTTTCCCTAGCTTTTTTTAAGAATACAGTATATAATGCATATAATATACAAAATATATGTTAACCAACTATTTATGTTACTGTTAAGGGATCGGGTCAATGGAAGGCTATTGATAGTTAAGTTTTTGGGGAGCCAAAAGTTAAAGGTCGATTTTCAACTGTACAGAAGGCCTCGGGCTCTCGTAATGCCTGCATTGTTCCAGGGTCAACTGTTGATTTTGTATCCTGCAACTTTATTGAATTTATTAGTTCTAACATCCTTTTAGTGGTATCTTTGGAAGGATTTTCTACAAACAGAAGATTTTTCCTCTTTCTGATTTTGATGCTTTTTTTTCTTTCTTTTTTAAAGATTTATTTATTTATTTTAGAGAGAGAGAGTGCATGCACACACACATACACATGTGGGGGGAGCCGGGGTAGAGGGAGAGGGAGAGAAATACTCAAGCAGACTCCCCACAGATTGGGGAATTGTTGCAGGGCTCAAAACCAGGACCCCAAGATCGTGACCTGAGCCAAAATCAAGAGTCAGACACCTAACCAACTGAGCTCCCCAGGTGCCCCAATTTCTCGTTTTAAAAAAAATTTTTTTTGCCTAATTGCTCAGGTTAGGACTTCCAGTATTATGTTGAATAAAAGTGGTAAGAGTGGGTATTGTTGTCTTGTTCCTCATCTTAGAGGAAAAGTTTTCAGCTTTTCATTATTGAGTATAGGATGTTAGCTGTGGGCTCGTCTTAAATGACGTTTATTATGTTGAGGTATGTTCCTTCTATACTTAGTTTGTTTAGTTTTTATGAAAGGGTGTTGAATTTTGTCAAATGCTTTTTCTGCATCTACTGAGATGATCATGTGATTTTTATCCTTCATTTTGTTGATGTGATTAGCGTATGTTGGATGATCCTTGCATGGGAAGTGGTTTTTATATCCTTTTGGGGAGGGTATTCAACAAGTTTTTGAAATGGGTATAACCGCTGTTAGCATGTGAAATAAGCAGGGTAGGGGTGCCCAGGTGGCTCAGTCCTTTGGGTGTCTGACTTTTGATTTCAGCTCAAGGACTCACACTGGGCGTGGAGCCTGCTTAAGATTTTCTTTCCCTCTCCCTTTGCTCCTCCCCCCCTTCCCACTCACATGTGTGCTTGTTCTCTGTCTCTCAAATAAAATACTCTTTATCAGTACTAAACCCCCATATTAAAAAGAAAAGAAATAAGCAGGCTAAAAAATGTTGAAAATAGTGGCTACAATATCAGACACAACATATATAGAACACTGTCATTCCAGAAAGTTCTTTTGGATAGCACTGCTCAATATTGTTTTTTATAATAAGGGATTAGATCTTATTATAGTAAAATTTTTAAGAATCAGTGTTTGCTAATTATGCACCATTTCAGAAGACCTAGACTCTTGGAGAGATTGTGTGATACAGTTGAGTGAATAGTACACCATGCTCTTTCTAAGGAACACTAACCTAATTAACAATGAGCACTAACCAGTTGAGTTTCAGGATACTGAGTTTTTATTGTGGTTCTGCTTTGTGTTACATGAATTTGGAAACCTGAGAAACATAGAAAGTTCTCTTAACTTCTTAAAGAGATACTATCATCTCTTAAAGACATTGGGACGCCTGGGTGTCTCAGTTGGTTGAGCATCTGCCTTCAGCTCAGGTCATGATCCCGGGGTCTTGGGATCAAGTCCCATATCAGGCTCCCTGCTCAGTGGGGAGCCTACTTCTCCCTCTGTCTACTGCTCCCTTTTCTTGTGTGCACTCTGTCTCTCACACAAATAAATAAAATCTTTTTTTTTAATATTTTTTATTTATTTATTTGACAGACAGCCAGCGAGAGAGGGAACACAAGCAGGGGGAGTGGGAGAGGAAGAAGCAGGCTCATAGCAGAAGAGCCTGATGTGGGGCTCGATCCCAGAACGCCGGGATCACGCCCTGAGCCGAAGGCAGACGCTTAACCTCTGTGCCACCCAGGCGCCCCCCAAATCATGTTGTGAACTGTAAATATATCATTGACATTTATTAGTAAATATGCACTATGTGAGAGAATGCTTGTTTACTAGGACATGAAGTTAAAAAGTTAAGGAACTTTTGAAGAGAAACAGAAGAATTGGAGAGGAATGGAGGGTATGTCAAAATTTTAAGTCTTTGCTGGTAATGCTTACCCAGATTCTTTCCAGAAAAGAATAATTTAATAGGCCAGAGGAATTAATTGTGTTGGGATTTTACCTAGTACCTCTGTCTCTCTTTCTTAGGTGAGACAGTGGTCATAAATCTTTCAGTTAAATATAATTTGTGTGTCTGTATGAATTTGGTGACCAGAATCTTGCTTGGGTAGGAAAGCTAATTTAACAAAAGTTCTGTGCTATTACCTCTGATGAAATGATAGTCTCTTTGCTTTCCTCCTGCTCTGTACCTTTCTGCTGCTCTAGAAGCATGGTCAGACTTGTTTTGAGGTCTCAGAGTCTGAAGGGAGAAGAAATAAAAAATGTGGCTGAGTATTTATTTCATATTATGACATTTTTGGTTCTTATTCTGAAGTTGTTTAAGATATATACCGCTTTATATTTAACAAAATATTTCCTCTCATTTCCACAAATAGTTGTAAGCTCTTTGGTAATTTTAATGAATATTTAATGATAAGGAAGTGTTAGATTTGAATGTTTTCTAAACAGTGTTCCCGTTAATCTAAAATAGTGTTACATAAATACTACATATAAAGGATGAGGTTTATATGAAACAGTACCTCAGTGCTGAACACCAGTTGGTCCTTAGTACATTTTGAAATCTTTTTTGAAAGAATAAGAAGTTGAATTTGTTTTTGAGTTTATCTTAAACCTAATCTTCATTTCGTTTTCATACTAGAATTGTAGAATGTTTCCTCCATGCTTTATTAATGTCAGATATAAACAGAATTTCCAGTCCTTCCTTTTCTCTCTGCCCATTTTAATTATAGGTTCTTAGGAGTTTCTTGCTTTATTTACCCTCTCCCTGTAACTTTACAAAATTTCAGCAGGAGCTGTCTCCTTCACAGTGTATTAATTTGTTTCTTGTGTTGACCTACCTACTTGACAGTCAGAAGGTCTGGGTTTAATATGGCATACAACTAGATCAGGCAAGGTTCTAGAAGGAAACAAATCCAACTGAGATGATGCAAGAGACTTTAATGAAGGATTGCAGAGGTAGAGGTGGATTAAGGGAACCCACAAAGGATGTTTTCTGTAGTTACAGAGGGAAGGTTAAAGGGGCAAGGAAAATATAATGTTAGTAGAGCCTGGGGAGATCTGTGGAGAAAGGGGTGCCTGACAGGGGCCATGGTGGTAGGGTGACAAAGCTTCCGTCAGAAAATGTGACCAAAAGGAGGGAGAGTGCCGGGAAGGAATAATCCAGCATTTTTCTACCTTCTGATCTACCAGTGACAGGTAGCACTGAAACCCAGAAGATGTGTCAGTTAAGGTTAGCCTCCTTGGGCACAGAGTTGGGCAGAAGAGTATTGGAGGAATAGGGTAATGGCAGTAAGATAATTACCAGTACAACTACCGATCAGTATGGGATTGATTTTAGGTAACATAGTATTTTAGATTAAATTTCTAATCTGTAAACTTTAGATATATCACTCCGGTTGGTGGGAGCATTAAAATGAGGCATGGCAAACATGTCAAAGTAATATCATAGTGCCTTTGGTGAGTGTTTTTAGTTTTGATAAGGTGTGGATTTGAAAACTGCAGCTTCCTTTCACGTGGCACTGTGCTGCATTTGTTGTATAGGAATTTTGGTTGCCACCATACTTTTAAACGTATGATAGTTTTTGTGTTTTCCAGTAATTTTTGGGAGGTGAAATACACAGTTATTATTAAGTAGTTTCCAGAATTTAGAGATTGTCTTTACTGTCTCATGATAGACATTTATCTTTTTCACTCTTCATTTGGACAGAGCACTACTGACTTTCGAACTTGGGGGATGAGGATGCTTTTCAGGTGTGGAGATGGTCTCCCTGGTGAATGATTGGTCAGACTTGACTCTGCTACTGCAGTCATTGGTGTGTCCTTGTTGCATACTTCTGTCTTCCAAGACAGCAGGGGCACTTTGTCACACTTTTTCTTCTAACCGTACGGTATTTCTTCTCACAAAGATCTGCTTTCATCCATTTTCGCCTTTGAGCATTCTTAGGCTAGACCAACATCAAGATAATCAGTCTATTTTCAGGAAAACTGTAGCTACCAGACAATAATCTGCTTAAAAGCATTTTCTGTTTTTAAAAAATCCACAAACTGTATTATGATTTTGAAATCAAATAAATTTCTGTTTGATTTCACAGGCTTGAGTTTGCAGTTTTTATAAAGTTCAAACTGAACTTTTCTGAATTACTGACAAATCTTCATTATTTTCCACCAGACGTTCTGCCAAATCCCGAAGCAGAAGCCCATATTCATCTAGGCATTCAAGATCTCGTAGCAGGCACAGATTGTCTAGATCCAGAAGTCGTCATTCTAGCATTTCTCCTAGCACACTAACTCTGAAGAGTAGCCTGGCAGCCGAGTTGAACAAGAATAAAAAAGCCCGGGCTGCAGAGGCGGCGAGGGCTGCAGAGGCGGCGAAGGCTGCAGAGGCGGCAAAGGCTGCTGAGGCCGCTGCCAAAGCTGCCAAAGCTTCCAACACTTCTACGCCTACGAAGGGAAGCGCAGAGACCGGGGCTGGCGTGTCACAAACCAACCATGTGAAGGATGTGAAGAAATTGAAAACTGAACATGCACCTTCTCCCTCCAGCGGTGGAACTTTAAAAAATGACAAGGCAAAAACAAAGCCACCTCTTCAGGTAACAAAGGTGGACAATAACTTGATTGTAGATAAAGCCACCAAGAAAGCAGTTGTAGTTGGGAAGGAGAGTAAATCTGCTGCTACAAAGGACGAACCAGTATCTCTTAAAGAGAAAACCAAACCACTTACACCAAGCTTAGGAGCCAAGGAGAAGGAGCAACATGTGGCTTTAGTGACCTCTACATTACCACCGCTACCTTTGCCTCCCATGCTGCCTGAAGATAAAGACACTGACAGGTAGGTTCCAGAAAGTGTTGTCACCAGCAGTTTAAAGAAAAAAAGAAAAGTTTGAAGTGAGAAGTTATCTGATCCCCCCAAATAGAAAGGTTATTGAAAAATCATAAGTTATCTTTATTTGTACACCTTAAAATGAAGCACATTGCTTGTAAGATGACAGAATTAAAGTTAAAGAATTCCAGGAAAAATTTGCTGTTGCCTTGTGATACAGTGTGTTGTAGCTTGGGAATTAGAAATGCCCGTACTGTGTGTTCTTTAGCTTAGTATTCCTTAATGACACCATCAGAAATGGGACAATTTATGAGAGAATCTGCCCTGGGTGATAATAGCAGGTGTGTTGGTTATTTCTAGGTTTCTTCAGTGGTCTTATAAATTTATCACTCTGGGTAGCTTTATGAGTTTATCATTTTTTAGACTTTTCTTGAATCTTAATTTTTTGCAATTGGAGATTAATTATATGTTACAGAAAATCCATAATGTGTTTATGTTTTCCTTTAACATGTTTACAGATTTGTGTTGTGAATATTGGTGATATGAGGTTTTTTTTATTTTGAAACATTTTATGTTTTAGAGGATGAAGGTGAGTGTAAAGTAAATGCAGTTCTAAGAATATTTCTGAAACGTATGCTAGGATAGAAGCATTATGCTATTGTGTAATATCTGTTATACCACTTAACCTTTTTCATTTTCAATTAGAGCTGTTTTCCCCGCATTTTCTGTTAAAAAACAACTATATGAGTAGTTCTCCTAGCTTGACATCTTTATAGAATTTGAAAACAAGTGGATAAAAATGCTGTGTGGGTAGGTCTTTCAAGTGCTCACTTGGGCTGGCATTATGAAAATTTTATAATTTAAAACAAAAAAATCATAATTCCTGTGTTTCATGCCCTCTATAATGTCTTTTTTCTACAATCATTAATGTTGCCAAGAGATCTCATCCAATATAATGAGGTATTCTCCAATGATACCACTCTAATTGTGCTATTTACAGGTTTGACTGTTCTCTAGGAACACTGAAGGTTCATAACAGAGTAGTGATCTATAATCTGATGAGAACCAGAATGGGCTTCCATCACAGAGAGGCATGAATGCAGAATTGAGTCACTTCATTAGTAAGAGAATAACCCAGTTGCCAAGAATCCAGTAATTCTGGGGGTGCCTGGATGGCTTAGTCAAACATCTGACTACAGCTCAGGTCACAGTCTTGGGGTCCTGGGATTGAGCCCCAGTCAGGCACCCTGCTCGGTGGGAGTCTGCTTATCCCTCCCCACCTTGCCGCCCCCCACTTATATAAACAAGTAAAATCTTAAAAAAAGAAAAAAGAGAATCCAGTAATTCTGGGCCAGTGAGACTTGTTGTTTTCTACTTTATTCTTCATATATGCTTTGGAGATAAATTTTAACTGGTGAAATTTTCAAGAACTCCAGATACATGGAAATGAGTGCTTAAGGAGGGTATTCTTTGTGCATCTGTTTTTAATGAGATGGTGGTACATGTCATGCTTATCATTTAAAAATTTTTTTGACGCACCTTCTTTTCTGTCTCTTCTGCTTTTCTCTTCTGTTGTGTTTCTGCTCTTCTTTCTTTGAATGTGCTTTGTTTGTATGTTTCTTGGATATAGAAGTTTTTAAGACCCCTGGGTGCTACTATTAACATGTGCGGCCAAAGATCGATTCAACACCAATCACTCTTCTTTTTGATGCTCTAAATGTCCTTGGCCAGTGGGAACTCCTTTAAGCTGACTGCTTTGTCCTTCTGACATGACCTATTTGTTTTTGAGTACTACTGGCCAAGTAATATCTTTTAAGCTCACTTTGAACTTTACTTCACTTCCAGACCTGGAATTTATTATTGTCCAAAAATTACAAGGTAGACTGTTAACTATATGCTTTCATATAATAAATTGTTTTATTTTTTTAAAAAAATTAGGATCTTACTATGCAAAATACTCCTTTACTTTTTTTTTTCATTAATGTGTTGGAGATCTTTCCATGTTGGTGTATAGATAGGTTCAATATTCCTATCTATAGGAATGGATAAATCATGCTCTTATTAACTATTCAGCTATTGATTAAGGGATACTTAGATTTATAATTGTTTGGTATCAAATTTTGTATTGGTATTTAATGTATATGAGAGCAATTTTTTGTAGGATAGTTATCAGGTTAAGTATATACATTTATTTTTTAATTTTTATTATTTTTATTTATTAATTTTATTTTTAAACGATTTATTTATTTATTTGTTAGAGAGCACAAGCAGAGGAAGTGGCAGACAGAGGGAGAGGGAGAAGCAGGCTCCCCGCTGAGCAAGGAGCCTGATTTGGGACTTGATCCCAGGATCCTGGGATCATGACCTAAGCCAAAGTCAGACACTTAACTGACTGAGCCACTCAGGCATCCCAATTTTTATTATTTTTTAAAGATTTTATTTATTTGAGAGAGAGAGAGCGCAAGCAGGCAGTGGGGGGGGTTATTGGGGGAGAGGGAGAAGCAGACTCCCTGCTGAGAAGGGAGCCCAACATGGGGCTTGATCTCAGGACCCTGGGATCATGACCTGAGCTGAAGGCAGATGTTTCACCAACTCAGCCACCCAGGCACCCCCAAATTCTGCTTCAGTAAGACTGTTACCAATTTATATAGTCTTTAAAATATGTAATTATTTAACTTTGCATTTTTCTGATTATTGAGCTATAGCATCTTTCTGAGTACTTGTTGGGTGTTTATTTTTTCCAGTTAACTGCTTGTTCATATCTTTTTTTTTTTTTAAAGATTTTTATTTATTTATTCAACAGAGATAGAGACAGCCAGCGAGAGAGGGAACAGAAGCAGGGGGATGGGAGAGGAAGAAGGCAGGCTCATAGCGGAAGAGCCTGATGTGGGGCTTGATCCCATAACGCCAGGATCACGCCCTGAGCCGAAGGCAGACGCTTAACCGCTGTGCCACCCAGGCGCCCCTGCTTGTTCATATCTTATGCTAGCTTTTCCTTAATACTGTTTTCCTTCTTCTAATTGATTTATAGGTGCTCCTTATGTTAGGGATCTTGATCTTTGCTTACCGGAATTTTTTGCTTGTCTTTGACATTTGTTTGTTTTGTTTTTGGCTATATGGATGTTTTTCATTTTTAGATATAGTCAGATCTAATCATTTTTCCTTTATAACTTATGGGGTTTTAAGTTAAAAAGATTAAGTCAAGTCTTACAAATTTGGTTTTGGCTATTATATGAAGAAGAAAGATGCTCTCCCCCATCACTCTGTGGATTGATAGATTCAGTTGTTTCTAACATCATTTACTGAATATTCCATAATGTGTGGTGCCATATATAAAAATTCTTATAGATACCTGTATTTCTGGACTCTCTTTTCTATTAACATGTTTTATTATTTCTTTGCCGGTACTTTTTTGTTTTAACTTATTTAGATGCATGGTAAATTGGTTCTCAGACTCAAATTTCTGCTATAGGGGTAGGCAGGTAATACAAAAGTGAAGGGATGGAGTAAATTAAGGATTAGTGAATAGCTCTGCTATTCAGTCTCAGCTTCAGTGCTACCGAAGCCCACATAAATTTGGGCCCAGTGTTGCTAGAGTTTTTGATTTTTTTTTTTTTTAAGGAAGCCTGAAATCCGAATGTTTATGTAAATCTTCTGATTTAAATATTGGCAATTTAATTCATAGTTTTTTTTTTTTTAATGTTGGGTAGACCATAATACATATTCCTTGACTTCAACCAGTCTTGGGCTTCTGATTTGGGATCTTTTAAAATAAGTTGACCACATGACAGGTCATATCGTACTTTTACTCTTTTTCAGAAATTTTTTTGGCAAATTTTTGCCTTTATGCTTGGACAGTCTATAGTCAGTCTGCTTGTCAAGTTATATTAAAGTTGTTTGGGACTCAACCGAAGGTAGTAGATTAATTTGGAGACTGATGGCTTTACAGTATTACATTTTTCCATACAAAAACATGGTTTCTTTCTATTCATTCAGATCCAGTTTTGTGTTCATCAGTCATATCTTTTAATTTTCTTCTATTGATCTTGTACATTTCTTGTTAAGGCATTTTTTTGTTTTTGTTGCTATAATACATGGAACTTAAAAATCACACTTTCTATTTGGTTATTGTAAGTAGTCAATTAAAATAATGATGTTTTTATTATGTATATAGTGTTATTCTTGGAAAGTTAGTATTTCATTTCTCTGAAGTCTGGGAGGCTTGCTGAATTTGGTAGTTCATGTAAAAATATACATTAATTTAGGCAGTTTTTTAATTTATAAATTATAAATAAAGTTAAGACTTTTAGTTTATTCCTCTAGAAATGTTGATTTGAATGTTGAGACAAATGAGAATTTTTTACTAAAACCTTACAATTGTAACAGACTACAGTTTTCTAAGTAAATTATGGGAAATAGGTTTATTTTCAGGCACAGTTCAAGTGGTAGCTTTTTTAGAAAGAAGCCTTTACTGTCTTTCAATTCTGATTTAGCAACCGGTTCTTCAGCTGCATTACTCTAGGAACTCCTTTGTGTAGAACTTTATCCTGCTGCTTATTTGACTGTGTTCTCCAAAAGACTATCCAAGCTTCTTTCTGAGAGTTCTGTCTTAATGTATTTGTTATTGTTTTTGCTGTTAAACTCAGTGCCTTGCCTAATACCTAGCACATAGAAGCATAAAATCAATGTGTTGGATGGACAGACATTAATACTGAAAAGTGAGCTGTGTGATACTTTTTTTTTTCTTTTTTGAGAGAGAGAGAGTGTGGACGCATGCATGAACATTGGGTGGGGCAGGGTGGGGCAGAGGGAGAGAGAGAATCTTGAGCAAACTTTTTGCTAAGCATGGAGCCCGATGTGGGGCTCAGTCCCACCACCCTGAGTTCATGACCTGAGTCAAAATCAGAAGTCGGTTGCTTAACCCACTGAGCCACTCAGGTGCTCCCATATCATTACTTTAAAAATAAAACTGCAAACCAATTTCCTTTTGAGCATGTTTTCTCTGTTAAAGAACTTCTGGGGTGCCTGGGTGGTTCAGTCACTTAAGACTCTAACTCTTGATTTTGGCTCAGGTCATGATCTCGGGTGGTGGGATCCAGCCCTGTGGGGGCTCCATGTTCAGTGTGAGTCTGCTCTGGGTTCTCACTCTCCCTCTTCCTCTGCCCCTCCCCCTCCTCACTCATTCTCTCTCACGAGTGCTTGCTCGCTCTCTCAAATAAATAAATAAAATCTAAAAAAAAAAACCCTTCTAGTGAGTAACACGGGGTTCTGAAGAAAAGGCACAATTTTATTATAGTTATTGGTAAATGGTTTTTATCAGATGGTATTAAAATGTGTTTGTACAATAATATTAATGTTCAACATGAATAGAAGAAGTTATAATTAAAATGAAATGGTTTACTTTGATAATACCATTTGTAATTTGTGACCCAAGTGGTGTAGTCTCTCTAAACTTTTCCATTATGGGACTCATAACTGCTATGAAACTGTGTGAAGTCCAAATTCTATTATCATTATAAGGTTCTCTTTCAAGAAATATCTTATTATTAAACAGGTTTTTTTAGTAACTGGGAGGCTCATTACCTATTTAAGATACACTTTATGCATTCAAAAAAGTACAAAACTAACTAAACTTAAATTTTTACCTGTAGTATCGGTAAGTTAAAACCTTAAAAAAAATCTAAAAGAATCGTTGTCCACTTTAAGAAAATTAACCCTGAAAAGGGGCAAAGCTAAATTATTTGTTTGTGGTTATTTAAATGGGCAAGATAAATAATAGCGTGTAGTATTAGTTCTTGAAAAACCTCTTTATGTCTCTCCAGTAGAGTAAAACAAAATGCTATCACAAAACTAAGGCATTTTCCTGTGAAGCATGACAAGTTGACTTTTTTAGTATTTATTTACAGTTTTATAGTAATTCTGTATCATCTTTAAAAGTATACTCTTTTTAGAACAGTTCTAGATTTGCAGAAACATAATGATACTACAGAAAGTCCCCATATACCCTGTAGGTTCTTATTAATATATTAGTATGGTACGTTTGTTACACAATCAGTGAACACACATCAATACATTATGGTAACTAAACTTCACACCTTGTTCAGATTTCCTTAGTTTTTATCTAATTCTGTGTCATTTTTACCCCCAAATTTTTGTATTTTGTAATTGAATATAGTACCTTATTTTAGCTGGAAAGTAAAGAAACTTAGTTTGGTATTTTGCCTTTGCCACTCAAGTTTAAGATGTGGCTGCATTTTTATTTCTCAAATAAATGTTTGGGTTTTATTTATGTGACTCTCTTCTGTTTTAGCTTACGAGGAAATATTTCAGTAAAAGCGGTTAAAAAAGAAGTAGAGAAGAAGCTACGATGTTTACTTGCTGATTTACCACTGCCCCCTGAGCTACCAGGAGGAGATGATCTCTCAAAGAGTCCAGAGGAAAAGAAAACAGCAACACAGTTACATAGTAAAAGGAGGCCTAAGTATGTGCTTGCTTTTTACCTGCTCTTATATTGACCAGAAATGATTCTGGGTCATCATAAAATCATAAACCAAAAAATTAAGATTTAAAATAATAAAAAGTGTATTTATTCTTTAAACTTAAGTATATGAATAAATTCTAGAGTTTTGAAAGAATTTAATAATTCCCTTCATACCTATTCAAAAATGACTAATAAACCGAATTTAATTTTCTCTCAGTTTGTAATGTTATTAATTTCTTGGGTTATTATATGTTAAAGATAATTTCTGTAATTAAGATGTTTAAATAATGCAAACACTGAAATTGGAGAAGGTGGAAGTCAGCATTCAGTGAGCCCAAACAAAATTAGTAATGGGCAAGCTGCTATGTTTTCCTTTGCTTTTTAGCTCCATTTGCTCCCATAACTAAATGTATTTTTCATTCTGCAAGAGGTGGAGTGGAAGAAAGTTTAAAATCTGTATCCTAAATTAGCTTCAAGTAAGTGCCTGGAGATAACTCTTTCCCTTGAAACATGTTTTGTCAGTTAAAGGGGGAGAACGTTGTTTTTTTTACTTCTACTTAACCAAGGGAAACTCAAAGTAAGACTTTGAGTTAGATCTGATTTTAGAATTGCTGTTCCGGTGCCTAGTGTGAGTGTGAGGTGATTTTTCTAGTATAGAGTAGAAAACTAGAAAACTTTTAAAATCATCTTTCTGAGTATTTTAGCTTTATTCCTTTAGTTGAATTTCTGTTACATACCAGAATATTGAGAGACTACAGAATTACCTATTTTTTTGAAGAATGTCAAATATTTGTCATATACATACATATATATATGTATATATGACACACACAGACACACATACACAGTGTAGATTCCTGAGAGTTGATTATATTAATACTCTTGTATTCTCTTGGACTAAAAATCTTTCTTGTGTTTTCATTTTTAAGGTAATTTCATCTAGCCATAAGTCTAAATTTGTCAATAAGCTTTATAGTGAGATTTTTAGTAATGTTCATTATCAGACTTGTTTTTCAAAAAGTGAGTGACATGTATATACAATGGATGGAAAGGAAAACTTCCTGGAGTTTGGTTAGAGAATTTTGACTCTTTGTATTAGTGTTGGTTTTATCAATTCATTGAAAATTACATTTTATTTTTGAAAGTTCTTCATACAAGCTTTTCTTCTTTTTCTCAGCCTGTTAGTCTCTGTAGAAGAATTGGTGTGGAGAAATGATGCCTTGACTTTCATGATAATTTATAACACCAAATTACAGTGTTACTTGTCTTAGATGATCACAAATGTGCAAGGGTGGAGGGAAATAAAGGATATAAGATTGGGGGAGGGTGGGTATTAAATATTAAACAGTTTATTCAACTTGCTTGATTGTATATAAAAACTTCAGAACTATATTTGATAGAATATGTGGGCCTCGCTATGGTGAAATCAAAGAAAAAGATATTGACTGGGGAAAACGCTGCGTGGATAAATTTGATATCATCGGAATTATTGGAGAAGGTACCTATGGACAAGTTTATAAGGCCCGTGATAAAGACACTGGTAAGTATGTCAACTACTGTGGATCTATAGATCTACTGAATGTAGAGAATGTAGAGAATTTGTTTTTCTCTTCAGATGTGTAATTTGAGGTGTTTGTTTTAAGTTAAATTTGAATTTATCATGCTTTTGTTTCATCTTGTTTTTTGTTTTATATGTACACTCAACGTAAGATATGAGTACATGTAAGTGGGTATGTAAACATATTTTTAAAGTTTTTTTTAGTATTTGTGGTATGGTGGGATTCAGGTTTCTTTAATTGTGAATAAATTCTTATGTTGTTAGTAATCAGAGAACAAAAGTATCTTGACCGTCTTAATAGTAAATTTTGTTGTATTAAGCATTATGTAACACTTTCTTTTACCCAAGATATTCTTTTTTCTGTCGAAGTTACCCTTTTATTGGAAGCTAGATTTAGCAACTTAATCTTCTAGAACATAATCAGGAACCTGCGAGAAAGTTTCAAAAGTTTTTGCAGCAGAGTAAAAAGTAACTGTGTCAGAAGCTGTGTATTTTACCAAATAATGGGTAGAGCCAGTGCTTAATCTTTACTTATAATTCCTTGTTAAAATAAACCAGTAGATTAAAGTAGCAGAGCTATTGAAGCCGTTTAAGATAAGAAAACTCTGGAGGGCATTATAGCATAGAGTAATAATATTTATAATGACGATTCTGCATTATCAAAAAGATTAAATTATAACTTTTAAAAGCTGTTTATTAAACAAGGAGTCATACTGTATTTTAGACTTCCATCAAAAAGAAACAACTAAGTTTTGATAATTAAAAGGATAAACATTGTTCTTCTGGAAAATTTGTAAGTACAGAGTTCCTTTTTTCTCCAAAGAAGTGGAATGAACAGAACTTTATAATAGTGAATTTTTTTCTTGTAATAGGATTTGTGTTTCTGCGTTGTATTTAATAGTTAGATCTTATCTGAGCAGACTCATTCATGTCTGAATTGTGAAGCCATTTAGTGTAGTGGGAAGAGCACATAGTTTTGAGATAGCTAAACCAGATTTTGAACCCCAGTTTCACCGCTAGGTAACTGGGCAGCTTTGGACAAGTTAATATGTCTGAGCTTATTTTCTCACCTGCACAATGTACAGAATCTTCTCGTCTGTTCAGAGATTTTATGCATGTATAAGCATATTGGGTAAATTTGTCCTACCCTCCTTCACTTTTTAAAATTGATAGTGTAATACATCTATTGTTCATCATCATCTTGCTTTTTTTACTTAATATATCTTGGAGAGCATGAAATAACAATACCCACGTACCTACCCCATCCTTTTTAACAGTTGTATTACACAGTTTGGATAAATATCTTATAATTTTTATTTAACCAGAGACTTAATTTCTTGAACTATAAACATTATAATTTCAAGAGGTAGGAACAGACATTATGAATTAAAATAAAATTAAAATTAAGAAAAACGTCATTTGGTAACTTGATTTTATTTAATTTTTATAGGAGAAATGGTAGCCTTAAAGAAAGTACGTCTAGATAATGAAAAGGAAGGCTTTCCAATTACAGCAATTCGAGAAATTAAAATTCTCCGGCAGCTTACACACCAGAGTATTATCAATATGAAGGAAATAGTGACTGATAAAGAAGACGCTTTGGATTTTAAGAAGGATAAAGGTATGCATGCATATTTACATAACCAGTTCTGCATAAGCATGATGTTGCTAACTTGCAGATTTTGTCATAGGTATTGACCAGTTGAGTAATTACTAGGTACATAAAACTATTACATTAATGTCATACTCTAATTTTAAATGTAGTTGAGTTGAAGAATTACTTATTTACTTACGTGATTTTTGAGTCACCTTAGTGAACAAAAAAGCATATTTGTCAGTAGTAGTATTTGTTTTTGAGCATCAATGCATAATTTTTAGTCTGTATTTTTTAGTTATTGAGAAATAGTTTATAGTAGTATAGAATATATTTACCTTACGTTTTTAATATCATGCCTTAACATGCAAGGAAACTTTATGGTACACATTTATATTATTTTGGAAGGTGTGGAGGCAAAAATCTTACCTGAAATTGCCTTTAATGAACTATAGTGGCATATGCTTGACATTTAGCAGAAAAGCTAAAAAGAAATTAGCATGCTTATTAAAGTAGTTATCATAAGGCATATGGTGGGTGAACGGCTCTACTTCTAGTAGCTTTCGGATCTTCAAAGTAAGATTCTGGAACCAGAGTTGACTCCATTATAATCTGTGGTTTTCAAAGAGCAAAATTCTTTTTCAAATTAAATCTAAGATAAGAGAGTAAAATAGATATGTTCTATTGAACGTGGTACTTAGCCCCCTGCCATCCCCAACTACACACACGTGCACACACGCGCACGCACACACTCACACACACACTCACACACTCACACTCAGTCACTCTCTTACTCTTCTGGGGAACAGTATAAAAATGATTGACATAATACATGGTAATTTGTGGATAGAAACTTTTTTGACAGTATTCTGTATGTACTATGAATGAAGATAATTAGAATCGTCTTTTTAATTGGTCCTTTCCATTAGTTTTTGTCCATTATAATGCCCATATTCCTTAGCTTGATTTTTAATCTAGTTTGTACTTTTCACCTTATTTTTCATTGTTCCTTATTGCATAGTAGAAAGGTTTGACTTGTGTTGCAATGTCTGGAATTTGTGACTTTGCTTATGAACAGTGCAACCTTATTAGGAAGGTCTTTCACCCTTTTGAGCCTGTGACCTCTTCATCTATTAAAGGGAAACATTATTTCTCTTACTTTGTAGTAAGGATTAAATTAAGATCTTATACACGAGGATTGTGTGTAATGTTTTTCATTAACCTAGTACTGTAGTCAAATTAATATATTCGTTCTTCAGCATACCCTGAACCTCCTGCTTCTTTGATCTTTGGCATCATGTCCCCCCTGCCTTTTTCTTTAACCCCATCTCTGCCTTTTTCTGATTGTCCACCAAGCTTCAGTCATAGAGGTGTTTTGAGTTGTCAGATACGCCAATGCACTTCTCTGTCTTAAAAGTCTTTATATATGCTGCTTCCCTGGGCTTAAACCTGTCTACCCCCAACACACATGCACGTGCACAGACACACACGTGTGTGTGTGTGCACACCGTTTGAAAGGCTGCTCTCATCCTCTGGGTCTCAGACTGAATGTTACTTTATCAGTGAGGCCTAACAGGACCACTTTCTGCTCTGTGTAGACACATGCAATTTAAAAGCCTTATTTTGTAATTCATAACTTTTTCCAGAATAATTGTACTGATTTGTTATTTGTTTTTCCATATGAGGATGGGAATCATACCTGTTTAATTCATTATTATAGCCCCTACCTAGCTCAGTGGCTAGGCCATGGAAGGTACTATGAGTAACTAATTGCTGTGCTCCACTTATTACATCCTGTCAATACTTTAGGTAACTTTTTAAAAGACTGTTATCTTTTAACATAAAAGCATTCTTTTCCTTGTATTATATTGATGGCCACTGTTTATTTTTCTTACTATATTATAAATTCCTTTGAGTCCTTTATTTTTTGTTTTGTCTCCCTCACAAGGCCTAGCACTGTATTTTACAAATTGTAGATTTCATATATTTGCTTCCTCATCTTCTTTTTCCCCACCATAATCCTGTTTGTAATTATTGGAATCATGATAAATAAAAAAGTGTTTTACTATGTGAGGAGTTACATTTAGATGATAGGTATTAGTTAAATATAGTACAGTATGTCAGGGAGTATGGAATTTAAAACATAAAATCCTCTTTCAAAATAATTTATTTTATTGAAATATAATTGACATAACATTAGTTTTAACAACATAAGGATTTGATATTACATATATTGTGAAATGAGCAGCGCAATAAATCCAGTTAATGTTCATCAGTACACCTTGGAGTTTTTTTTTCTTGTGATGAGAACTTTTAAGATCTCTCTTAGTAACTGTCAAATATCAATACAGTATTTTTAACCATAGTTACCATACTGTGTATTACATCCTCATGGCTTATTTATTTTATAATTGGAAATTTATACCTTTTGACCCCCTTCATCCATTTTGCCCACCTCCTATTCCCTGCCTCGAGTAACCACCAATCTGTTTTCTGTACCTATGAGTTTAGGGTTTTTTTTTTTTTGTTCTTGTTTTTGTTTTAGATTTTATGTATAAGTGAGATCATATGATATTTGTCTTTCTCTGTCCGACTTCTTAGTACAGTGCCCTCAAGGTCCATTCATGCTGTTGCAAATGACAAGAGTTCCTTCTTTTTTATGGCTGAATGATATTCCACTGTATATTTAAATACATTTTCTTTACTTATTAATCTTTCTCTACAGACATTTAGGTTGCTTCCATGTCTTGGCTATTGTGAGTAATGCTGCAGTGAATGTGGTGGGTGCATATATCTTTTTGAGTTAGAATTTTATTTCTTTTGGATAAATAACGAGAAGTGGAGTTATTGGATCATATGGTAGTTCTATTTTTAATTTTTTGAGGAACCTCTGTACTGTTTTCCGTGATGGCTGCACCAATTTACATTCCTACCAACAGTGCACGAGGGTACCCTGTTCTCTACATCCTCACCAACACTTACTATTTCTTATCTTTTTGATAGTAGCCATTCTAATAGGTGTGAGGTAACACATAATCCTTTTTATATAACTCTGTTAATTTTGATGGGAACCATGATGAGGCAGCCTGATTTGGCGAAAAGGGAACTAGATTTGAAGTCCTTGGGTACTAATCTAGCTCTGTGCCATTATACTAATTGTGATTGCTATCCTGGAGCAGAAGGACAGTATGGGAACTTTGATTTAATAGTTCATATTAAAATTCATAAAACTAAGAAAAATAAAATCAAATACCTAAAACAATTTAAATATGAAAATTATAAACACACATATGAAGTAACATTGCTAGTATAAAAATATAAACATTTGCATTATTATAACACAAGTTTTTGGCTATATAAGAATAATGCCATAAAGAATTTTTAAAAACTTGGCTCTACTTAAAAATGAAAAAAGTTAATTACAAAAAATTGAAAAATTGAAAATAAAATACCATTTTGTTTTAAAAAATAAATCATCTTTAAAAAAACAGGGTTAAGTAGTATCAGTAAATCAAAGGTGGATTTTTGTGCAAAATCTTAGAAAGGCTGATGAGCTTTTTCTGGAGTAATTGGAGATGGAGGAAGGCTAAACTAATCCTCAGTTTTTTCCTAGTATTCTTTATCTTTAGACAGTCCCATCTTTTTAATAGCTGAGGGGTTCTTTGAACCTTTTTGTCTGTTTTTCAGTATTTTTATTGTTAGCAAGGGAGAGCTTTTGTTTCAAAGGAAACATTTCCTGTACCTCTAGATTTTTAGTTGATCTTCAAGGATGGAAAGAGAGTGGGATGCAATTATGGTATTAATTTTAGTACTCTAGTGTTCATATTTCACTGTTCATCAAATATTTGAACTAGAGTGTGAACTATTTTGCAGTAGAAGCTTTGCTTTTATTATTTTCTTGCCCCCGCTGAGGATTATGAATTTATAGAAAGATACTTTCTGAATGAATGTAATTATATTCAATTAAAAAATTTAAAGCAATTTGGGGCCCTCAGTGGCTTGGTTGAGCGTCCAATTCTTGATTTCCACTCAAGACTCTCATGGTTTTGGGGTTGTGAGATCAAGCCCCATGTCAGGCTCCACATTCAGTGGGGAGTCTGCTTGAGATTTTTTTCTCTCCCTGTGCTCCTTCTCCTACTCACACTCACATCCTTGCTCTCTCAAATAAATAAATAAATCTTTTTAAAAAAAATTTAAAGCAGTTTATAATTCTCTGGGTAGAGAAGACTTTTTGTTTTGCAACTATATGCAGTATAAGAGAAATCTGTTGTCATTGATCTCCATCTCAAGATGTAAATATTTAGTATTCACATTTTTAAAAACCCCAATTCTGGTATCATTCCAACAAAATACTGTTTTGGTACTTAAAATTAACACGATATCCTGGACAACCAAAAGCCAGTATTATAATTGCTGTGTTCAAATTAAGTTAAGCTATAATGCTTTCAATATTAGTATTTGTTTGAAGAGGGAATTTTAATTTGGAATTTTCCTGAAAATGAGGGGAAAAAATTCTATAGTAAATGCTTATGGGAAAGTGTCACTATATGGTTGAGGGGAAAAGTCTCAGTGTCACTCTTCTATAATCTGTGATTCTCATATGGTGCTCCCCTGCACTTATATCGCATGTTATAGACCGTTCTCTTAGACAGTGGAGCCAGATTTCCTTCCATTCTCATATCTTTGTACATAAAACTCTAATCACATTGGATTATTCCCTTAAATAAATTAATATAAGTAGGATTACTAGGTCAAAGGATTTGAACTTTGAAATCTCTTGACACATGTCACCAAGCTGTTTTCCAGAAAGGTTGTGTCAGTTTATAAGGCAGGAATAGAAAAAACTAGAAATAGAAGGAAACTGTCTCAACTTGATAAAGGACATCTATGAAAAACGAGGATGTCTACTCTTACCGTTTCTGTTCAGCATTACCAGGACAATTAGGGAAGAAAATTAAATAAAAGATAATCAGATTGGAAAGGAAGAAGTAACTGTCTCTAATGTGTGTGGTGCATATGTGTGTATATATATATACACTTTATAGAGAATTCTATAGACTCCACTAAGAAACTCTTAGATTTAATAAATGAGTTGATCAGAGTGGAAGAATACAAGATCAATACCCAAAAATCTGTTGTAGTTTTTTACACTAACAATGAAGAGTCCAAAGTGAAATTAAGAAAATAGTTTAATTTGTAATAGTCTTAACAGGAATAAAATATCTAGGCATAAATCAACAGAGAAACGTAAGGTCTCGTACCTTGAAAACTATAAAACATCATTGAAAAAAATTAAAGAATACCTAAATAAGTGGAAAGACATTCCCTGTTCATGGATCCAACAAACTTATTATTACTAAGATGCAAATTGATCTGTATATTCATTTCAGTTTCTATCAAAATCCCGGCTGGCTTCTTTTTGGAAACTGACAAGCTGATTTTAAAATATATATGGAAATTCAAGAGAGGTAAGACAGTCAAAAAATACCATTAAACAAAAGAACTCAGACTTCCTGATTTCAAATCTTACTATAAAATTAGAGTGATCAGACTGCATAGTACTGGCTTTAGGGTAAACATAAGATCAGTAGAGTAGAATTGGAAGTCTAGAAATAAAACACTAACATTTTTGGTGGTCATTTGATTTTCAGTGAAGATACCAAGACAATTCAGTGGTAAAGAATAGCGTTTTCAGTAATCAGTGCTGGCTCAAGTGGATCTCCATATGCAGAAGAATGAAATTGGGCCTCTTCCTTACATCATACATAATAATTAACTCAAAGTAGATCAGTGACTTAAATATAAGAGCTACAACCTTAAAATTCTGAGAAGAAAATATAGGAGTAAATCTTCATGACCTTGGATTAGCTAAAGCTTTCTTAAGATATCAAAAGCAGAAGCAATAAAGGAAAAAGTAGATATATTGAACTTCATCAAAATTAGAAACTTTTGTGCTTTAGTGGATATTACTGAAGAAGTGAAAAGACCATTTACAGAATGGGAGAAAATATTTGTAAAGCATCTATCTAGTAAGGAACTTATATCTAGAATATATAAAGAATTCTTACAACCAAATAATAAAAAGACAACCTGTTTAAAAAGTGTACAAAGGCTCTGAATCAGTTTTTCCAAAGAAGATATGCAAATGACCAATAAGCACCTAAAAAGATGTTCAATTCATAGCTATCAAGGAAATGCAAATCAAAATTACAGTGAGATTCATTTCAAATGCACTATAGGATGGCCATAAGAAAAAGGGTAGATATTAAGTGTTGGGAAAGATGTGGAGGTTGGAAGATTCAAACATTACTGGTGGGAGACTCACACATTACTGATGGGGTTGTAAAATGGTACAACCATCTTGGAAGACAATCTGTCATTTTTTTCAAAATAGTAAACACAGAGTTATCATGAGACCTAGAAATTCTTTTTGGGGTATATCCAAGAGAAATAAAAACATATGTCCACACAGAAACTTGTATACTAATGTTCATAGCAGGATAATTCATGATAGCCCAAAAAATGCAAACTCAAATGTTATTCAATCGATGAATAAATAAAATCTGGTATTGTACATACAGTGCTATATTGCTACGCCATAAAAGGGAATGAAGTATTTAAACCAACAAATTTGATAACCTGGATGAAATGGACAAATTCATGGAAATGTACAACCTACCAAGAATTATGAAGAAATAGAAAATCTGAACAGACCTATAACTGTAAGGGAATGAATCTGTAACAAAAACTTCCAGCAGTCACAACTAAAAAGCCCAGGACCAGATGCTTTCACAGGTGAATTCTACCAGTCATTTAAAGAAGAATTAACACCAATCCTCTCCTGACTCTTCCAAAAAATTGAGCATGAAGAAACACTTTCACACTCATTCTATAAGGCCTGCATTACCCTGATACCAAACCCAGGCCAAGACAGGACAAGAAAAGAAAACTATAGGGGCGCCTGGGTAGCGCAGTCATTAAGCATCTGCCTTCGGCTCAGGGCGTGATCCCGGCGTTCTGGGATCTAGCCCCACATCAGGCTCCTCCGCTGGAAGCCTTCTTCTTCCTCTCCCACTCCCCCTGCTTGTGTTCCCTCTCTCGCTGGCTGTCTCTCTGTCAAAAAAATAAATAAAATCTTTTAAAAAAGAAAAGAAAACTATAGACCAATATTTCTGATGAATATTTATGCAGAAATCCTCAGAAAACACTAGCAAACTTGATTCAGCAGCATATTAAGAGGATTATACACTATGACCAAATGAGATTTATTCCTGGAATGCAAAGATGGTTCAGCATATGAAAATCAGTTAATGTAATACATTACATTGATAGAATGAAGGAAAAAATTCACACAGTCATCTCAGTAGATACAGAAAGAGCCTTTGACAGAGTTTAGCACTCTTTCAACAGACTAGAAATAGAAGGAAATTATGTCAACATATTAAAGGCCCATATATGAAAATTCTCACAGTTAATATCGTACTCAACTGGTGAAAGATGGAAAGCTCTTCTAAACCAGTGAGAAAACAAGGATACTTAACTTTTGTCTCACTGTTCAGCATAGTGAGAGCAATTAAGCAAGAAAAAGAAATAAAGACATCAAACTTGAAAAGGAAGAAATAAAATTATCTTTATTCATAGACAGTATGATCTTAAATGTAGAAAGCCCTAAAGACTCTATCAAGCCAAATGTTAGAATAAACGAATTCAGCAAGTAGGAGGGTACAAAATCAGTGTGCAAAAAACATGAGTTTCTGTATTGTAACAGCAAAAAAAATCTGAAAAGGACACGAAGAAGACAGTTTCACTTACAACAGCATCAAAAAGAATAAAATATTTAGGACTAAATTAACTAAGGAGGTGAAAGACTTGTACATTGCAAATTACAAAACATTGCTTAAAGAAGTTAAAGACATCATGCATGAGTTGAAGACATCTGTGTTCCTGTATTAGAAGACTTAATATTGCTAAGATGTCAATACTACCCGAAGTAATCTAAAGATTTAATGCAGTTCTAATGAAAATCCCAGCAGTGGTTGTTGCAGAAATGGAAAAATTCACCCTGAAATTCATATGGAATTTCAAAGGACCCCCAAATAACCGAAGCAGTCTTGGAAAAGAACAAAGTTGGAGGTTTCACACTTCCTGATTTCAAAACTTATTACAGAGCTACAGTAATCAGACTGTAGCACTGGCATAAAGACAGATATATACACCAGTGAAACAGAATTGAGAGCTCAGAAATAAACCCTGGAATATATGGTCAAATGATTTTTGACAAGGGTGCTAAAATTGGGAAAGGTACTTTTCTCAACAAATGGTGTTGGGAAAACTGGATATCCATATGTGAAACAATGAAGTTGGAGTCTTACCTAACACCATATTAAAAAAAAAAAAAAGCAACAAACCTCAAAATGGATCAAAGACCTAAATATATGAGCTAAAACTAGAATACTCTTACAAGAAAACATAGGGGGGAACTCACTACATTGGGTTTGGCAGCCATTTCTTGGGCACAATGTCAAAATCACAGGCAACAAACCCAAACTTAAAAAAAAAGGAAATTGGATTACATCAAAATTTTAAAAAAAAACTTTGTTTTAAAAGTAAACTCTACACCAAACATAATGTAAGGCTCAAACTCATGACCCTGAGAAAGAGTCACGTGCTGTACCAACTAAGCCAGCCAGGTGCCCCAAAATTAAAATGTTTTGTGGGGGCGCCTGGGTGGCTCAGTCGTTAAGCATCTGCCTTAAGCTCAGGGCGTGATCCCGACGTTCTGGGGACCTCGCATCAGGCTTCTCCATTGGGAGCCTGCTTCTTCCTCTCCTACTCCCCCTGCTTGTGTTCCCTCTCTCGCTGGCTGTCTCTCTCTCAAATAAATAAATAAATAAAATCTTAAAAAAAAAATAAAATGTTTTGTGCATCAAAGGACATAATCAAGAGAGTAAAAAAGCCACTCATGAGATAAAATATTTGCTAACCATATATCCGATAAGGTTTCATATTCAGTCTAAGAACTTGTACAACTCAACAAAAATAAAAGGGCAAAGGACTTGAATGGATTTTAAGCATATGAAAAGACATTCAACATCACCATTAGGGAAATCCAAATGAGAACAACAACGAGTTACCACTTCATACCCATTAAAATGGCTATTATCAAAAGAACAAAAACAAAAGCAACAGAGAATAACAAGTGATGCCGAAGATGTGGAGAAATTGGAGTCCTTGTTCTTTGCCAGTGGGAATGTATAATGACGAAATTGCTGTGGAAAATGATACAATAATTTCTCAAAAAGTTAAAAGTAGAATTCCCATATGATCCAGCATTTCCACTTCTGCTTATATACTCAACTGAAAGCAGCATCTTGAAGAGATAATTGTACCTTATGGTCATAGCATTATTCGCAGTAGCCAAAAGGTGGAAGCAATCCAAAGGCCCTTGGATGGATGAATGGATAAGCAAAATGTGGCATATACATACAATAAAATATTATTCAGTCTTAAGAGGAAAGGAAATCCTGACACAGCTACAACATGGATGGACCTTGAGGACATTATGCTAAGTAAAATAAGCCAGTCACAAAAGGAGAAATACTGGATGATTTTACTTATGGGAAGTACCTGAGGTAGTCAAATTCATAGAGAAAGAAAGTAGAATGGTAGTTACCAGGGAGTGGAAGTGGGGGTGCAGGATGGATAGTTACTGTTTAGTAGGTACAGAATTTCAGTTTTGCAAGATGAAAATTCTGGAAATGGATGGTGGTGACTGGTTGCGCAGCAGTGTGAATGAGCTTAATGCCACTGAACTGTACATATAAAAATAGTTACCGTGGTTGATTTATATATATTTACCACAAATAAGAGTTTAAGAAAAAAGAAATGAAGAACTGATATATATTATACCATGTGTGAACTTAAACAATGTGCAAAGTGAAAGAAGCTAGTTAAAAAATAAAGACTATGTATTGTATTATTCCATTTATATAAAATGTCCAGAATAGGCAAATCTGTAGGAAAAAATAGAGTGGTGGTTGCTAGAGACTTGGGGAGGGGCTGAAAACGGGGAGTGACTGCTAATGAGTGTGCGGTTCTTTTTGAGGTGATTCATTGTGGAGACGGTTGCACAACTCTGTGAATACATTAAAACCCAATTGAATTGTATACTTCAAATGGGTGAATGTATGGTGTGTGATCTCAGTAAAGCTGTTATTTAAGACAAAAGCCCAAAGAGCTCCCCCAAATTCTATATTTTGATGAAAATACTGTGTGTAAATTGAGAGGATAAGTGTAGTGGATAGGGTGGGTGGGTCAGTATAGAAGATGAGGCTGGTGGGGTGCCTGGGTAGCACAGTCGTTAAGCGTCTGCCTTCGATCCCTGCGTTATTGGATCCAGCCCCACATCAGGCTCCTCCGCTAGAAGCCTGCTTCTTCCTCTCCCACTACCCCTGCTTGTGTTCCCTATCTGCCTGGCTGTGTCTCTGTCAAATAAATAAATAAAATCTTAAAAAAGAAAAAGAAGAAGATGAGTCTGGAAAGGTAGGTTAGGATAAAAAAATGGCGCTTGACCTTGAATACAATGCCTAGGTACCAAAATATTTTTTACTTTCTTGAGAAAAAAATAACACAGAGCAATGATTTTGTTAGATCTATGACAGTTTGGATAGGTAAAAAATGGTATCCTGTGTGTTTAATGTGTTTCTAATAATTATTTTCTTTATTGCTATAGAGATTGGACAGTTTCCTGTGCTTATAGGCCATTTATATTTCTTTATGCATATATTGCCTATTTTTATGTCCTTTGCCCGTTTTTTTAAGTTAGTGCATTTCTAGTGTTACTGTTTTTCTTAATTGATTTTGAATGTTTTTGTAACATAGTAAGAATGCTCGTTTTTGGAGTGATTTATATAAAAACTATCCAGGCATCTGGTTTCCTTGCTCTGTGTTTGTTATGTTAGTGCTCAGTAAATGTTTGAGTTGAATTGAGGAGGAAAATATTTATGAAACAGATTGTAGTCTGTTCCAGAATAACCGAATGAACCTTTCATGATCATGAATTTTGCATAATCAGTTAAAAGATATAGGAAAGTATTTAATGAAATATAGCATGTAATGTTTTTAAAGGAAAAAATGTAAAATCTTAATTAGGAAGGACTCTCTTCTCTGGATCACAGGGAAGTATAGAGTTAGCATCTTGTGTTGAAATTTATAGTTTACTTTCATTTACTTATTTTTTTTAATTAAGGAAGCTCTACGTCCAATGTGGGGCTTGAACTCACGACCCCAAGATTAAGAGGTGTGAGCTCTACTGACTGAGCCAGTCAAGCCCCCCTAAAATTTAGAGTTTAAAGAACATAGAGAAATCAGAATGTGTAGGTGCCCATCAGGAGCTGATTATGGCAAAAGGATTGTGGAGTTTAAGGGACAAGGTATCTATGGGAACGTTGGGAGGGAGTAGATGGGCATGGAAAGTGGGGAGTGCCTTTCTCTTGGCAATATTTTCTGAGCAAGAGGTATGTTCTTTTAGGGCAGATGTTATAAGGTAATAGTAATGAGAAATATGTGTAATGGTAGAGTATACTTTGAATCCATGCTTCTTCCATCATTATGTGCTTTTTGGTTTCCTCATACGGAAGATGGAGTAATAATGCCTAATTCATGGGTATGTTGCATTATATGAAATAATGCATGTGAAGCACTTAAGAATATTGCAAACAGTAAGCACACAGTCAAGTTTGCTTTTATTATAGTTTGATAGTTTATTGTTTGTGAGGGCAGAAATAGATCAATAATACAATAATTGTTTATAATTGAGCAGAGAAGATGGAGGTTTGGGAGAACTAAATATTTTAGTTTTAGTCCTCTAGTGAAATTTTATTATGTGGAGAGCAGATCCAGAAATTAAGAAAAAGAAGCTTTTGGGGCGCCTGGGTGGCTCAGTCGTTAAGTGTCTGCCTTCAGCTCAGGGCGTGATCCCAGGGTCCTGGGATTGAGCCCCGCATCAGGCTCCTCTGCTGGGAGCCTGCTTCTTCCTCTCCTACTCCCCCTGCTTGTGTTCCCTCTCTCGCTGGCTGTCTCTATCTCTGTCAAATAAATAAAATCTTTAAAAAAAAAAAAAAAGAAAAAGAAGCTTTTTTCTGAAAGCTTAAAAGTAGTCTCTAATTATTAATAGTAAAAGTTGTCAAGAAGAGTGAAAAACTTGTCACATATGACTAGCTTTAATTGACTAGTTAACCTACCAGAAGTTAAAAAGTGAGCTCCTCTGTCGGATCAAACCCAGGCCTAGAAAGGGAAGTCATAAGAATGAAACAGCAACAGGGCATGTAAGACAGATGCCAGAGGCCGTGGTATCACTTTGAAATGGAGAGTAGAGGGGGAAGTGAAGAAGCAGGTGATCCGACATTGAGAATACTGTGGCCATTAATAAAGAGAAAGAATTCTTTTTTTTTTTTTTTTAAGATTTTATTTATTTATTCGACAGAGATAGAGACAGCCAGCGAGAGAGGGAACACAAGCAGGGGGAGTGGGAGAGGAAGAAGCAGGCTCATAGCAGAGGAGCCTGATGTGGGGCTCGATCCCATAACGCCGGGATCACGCCCTGAGCCGAAGGCAGACGCTTAACCGCTGTGCCACCCAGGCACCCCAAGAGAAAGAATTCTGCACTTGAATTCTGCAGTGGTGGTGGTTAGGGGTGGAAGTAGCAGAGCACCATTTAGGGGCATCATCACCATTAGAGCAATAAACCAAAAAGTTCCAAGATTTTTCATGTTTTTGCCATTTCTTCTGTGAATTGCCTGTTTCTTTGACATTTGTTTACTAACTGGAAAGATTTATGACAATATAAACGTTTTATGTGTTTCACACATAGATAATTTTTCCCATTTCCATTGTTTCCCCTTAACTTTGTTTTTCTGTGTTCTTTGTTATTCTGAAACTTGTATGTTGTCATATCTGTCAGTTTGGGGGATTTTTTTGAGGGAGGGTGATTTGTCTCGTGCTTAGGAAGGCTCAGCCCTCTGGAAAATTATAAGAATGTTTTTTAGTTTTTTAATTGGTTAACTTTCAGGTATTAAAACAATTTAATTTAAAAAAATTTTAAAGTTTTAATTTAAATTCCAATTAGTTAACATACAGTGTAATACTAGTTTCAGGTATACAATACAGTGATTCAATACTTCCCTACAATACCTACTGCTCACCACAAGTGCACTCCTTAATTCCCATCACCTATTTCCCCTATCTCCCCACCTCCTCCCCTCTGGCAACCATCAGTTTATTCTCTGTAAAGAGTCTTGTTTTGGTTTGCCTCTCTCTCTCCCTTTTTTTCCCGTTTGCTTATTTGTTTTGTTTCTTAAATTCCACATATGAATGAAATCGTATGGTGTTTGTCTTTCTCTGACTTATTTCACTTAGCATAATACTCTTTAGCTCCATCTATGTTGTTGCAAATGGCAAGATTTCATTCCTTTTAGTGGTTGAATATTATTCCGTGTATGTGTGTGTGTGTGACATCTTTATTCTTCAGTCGATGGACACTTGGGCTGTTTCCATAATTTGGCTATTGTAGATAATGCTGCTATAAACATCAGGGTGTATGTATCCCTTTGAATTAGTATTTTTGTCTTTGGGTAAAAGCCTAGTAGTGCAATTGCTGGGTTGTAGGGTAGTTCTATTTTCTGATTTTTAAAAAATTTCTATTTTAGTTTTTAAAAATATTTAGATATGTAAGTCTTTCTTATGCTATTCTTTCATGTCTCTTCTGTATAAAATTTGTACATGTTCTGGGCTCTCCTGTTGTGTAGATCCTTTTGCATGTCCTGCTGTCGTACATTGTTTTAATTATTGCAGCCTTATGTTACATTTTAATTTCTGTTAAAGGTCTCTTCCCCAATGCCACTTAAAAAAAGAGGCAGCTGTTCTTATCTGGTGAGGGGGGAGCCTGGCTTCCCATGGCTTTCTAAAGTCCATGAAGGCTTCTCTCTTAGGGGCCTTCCTCAGCACCTCAGTAGGCCCAAATCTGCTCTGCCTGCACATCTGTGAACCAGTCCACCAGCAGGAAGGTTATTAAGAATCTACTTAGGGGTGCCTGGGTGGTTTAGTTGGTTAAGTGTCTGCCTTTGGCTCAGGTCATAATCCTTGAGTCCTGGGATAAAGCCCCGCTTTGAGCCTGTTGGGCTCCCTGCTCAGCAGGGAGCTTGCTTCTCCCTTTCCTTCTGCCCCTCCCCCCACGTATTTTTTCTCTCTCTCTCTCTCAAATAAATTAATAAAAATCTTTTTTAAAAAAAGAATCTACTTACCATAAAATATACTGGAATTAGAATATAATTAAAAGAAAAGCAACTAAGAAAAGTATCACTTGCAGTACTCAGGACTTTATCAGGAGGGAGGGAGATAGTTGAGTCGGACAGAAGCTGATTCTTGGCTTTACATGAAATCTGAAGACACTGCAATAGTACAGAAGATTGAGAAATACCTACTCTGCCATGCAAGTAAAAAAGTTACTCTTTCTTCTGTTCCAATTAGTCTGTGTCTCTAGGACAGGTGGGAATTGGCAGCCAAAATGCTGAGTCCTAAAGTTAGTGGAATTAGTGACTATTTTTAATTTAGGATATAGAAAGTTGCATCGATATTGTCTTTGAATGTTCTGACTTCAGTGTTTTATTTTAGTGAATGTAGTAATTATTTCCTGACTGGTGCTCCTATCACTGGGCTTGTTCATTTGGGTTTATGTTCATTTCACTCTTGGGTTTTCAGGTACCAGACTTTTAATTTGGGGATTTTGGGTCATTTTAGTGTATAACAGGATTTTCTAACAAATGTGTAATTGTAAGATTTGTCCATTAGTATAGATATTTGGGGTAAAAGGAATTGAATGAGTTTTGCACTTCTCAGCTTTTTTTGTTATTGTTTCTGGGTGTAAATGAGTTTTCTGAAAGTGAATTGGAATTTTACATTTTGTTCTAGGTTTAATATAACCAATAAACTTTTAAATTCCACAAGTTCAGATTCTTTTATCACCTCAGGTAATTTCTGCAGCAGCCACTTTGCCAACCTGGACTCCCTTCATTGGTACATCTGCACACTTTTACTCTTTTATTTTAAAGCGTATTCAGTTGCATAAGAAAGCCTGGACTGGCATGCTATCCCTAAAATGCTATGTGATTATATTTGTCCTAGAATGTAATTGAGGTTGCACAGACTTCTCACTGTCCATCCAACTCTTAACAGCAGAAGCTGCATTAAATGATGACAGTTTAATGGAGCACTCATGATTAAGGTAAATAAAAGTTGCTAAAACATAATAAAGATACTTTTTAAGGTGGTGACAGTATGGCTGTGGGTAAAACAGGTGGTAGGTAACATTTTTAAAAAGCAAGGCAACTTTGGAGATAAGATTACTTTAAACATATTGAGAAGTTATAAATGGTAAAGTTATAAATTAAGTTAATCTGAAATTCCCAAAGAGCAGTTGATGTCCTAGTCTTCAGAAATGATAATTTTGACTATGTGAACTTTAGACAATTCTCTTCGAGGTAGATAAAAAAAAATTAATTATGAAAACATCACTAAAAAAGTAGAGTGAAGGGGCACCTGGGTAGCTCACTCAGCTCAGGTGTTGATCTCAGGGTCATGAGTTCAAGCCCTGCCTTGGTCTCAAGGCTGGGCTGAAGCCTACTAAAAAAAAAAAAGTAGAGCCAAATACATTTTTTGAAAGTTAATTAGAAAATTAATTTACCAAATCTGAAAGTTGAAGTAGTGTTTTATTTAGTAATAATAATAATTATTATTATAATTATTATTATTATTATGCTTACTGTGGGCCAGGCACTATCCTAAGCAATTTATAAATATTAACTCGTTTAATCCTCATAAAAAATCTGTGAGGAACAAAGAAGGAAATGAGATACATGAAAAGTCAGAATCACTCTGATACACACAATACCTGATATTTGAAAAATAGTGACTAGAAATAGTCCTTTTCAAGCAGATAGTCATTTCACTTTGTTTGATTTTAGTAGGATGTGGGAAAAGCTGTGATGTATCACAGTGTATTAGTGAGGAAAAGCATTAGAAATACAAATACTGAGGGGCTCCTGGGTGGCACAGCGGTTAGGCGTCTGCCTTTGGCTCAGGGCGTGATCCCAGCGTTGCGGGATCGAGCCCCACATCAGGCTCCTCCACTATGAGCCTGCTTCTTCCTCTCCCACTCTCCCTGCTTGTGTTCCCTCTCTCGCTGGCTGTCTCTATCTCTGTCAAATAAATAAATAAATAAAATCTTAAAAAAAAAAAAAGAAATAGAAATACTGAGGCCAGATACACACCTGTTTCCTCCCATTCCTAGTTGTGCTGGCAGTAAATGGATTTCTCTTCTTTCTGCTTCTATTACCTTTCACATAGTGTGAGCATGTTTCCTAACCTAGCTCACTGTCACTGGTAGTGGCCTTGGAGGCCTGAAATGAGGAATGGAGGACCTCAGGTGATGAGCCAGGAGCTCTCAGGTTTTCAGAGTTGGAGGCTTTGGGCTCTTTTTTGATAGAAATATCTCTGGATTTGAGGTATTTGGTTTCAGGCTGGCATAGTCATCAAACCTCTCTCTTCTGCCATTTCAGAACTGATCTATTTCTCTTTTGATTGCTACTGACTGCCACTCTCAGCCACAACTTCTTGTAATGTAAAATGTGTATATATCTGTTTTTTGTTTTCTACCACTAATACCAACGAGAAAGAGTCTCACTGTCTGTCAATACCTACACCCCAACCCCTACCCCCAGACACGTTTTTCTGTCTCTTTGGCCTATGGGAAATGTGAGTTACAGAAGTGACTTTTAGGTAGATAAAAATGCTGAGATAAGATTGTCTGGATACTTTTAGAAGAGATAACTTAAATATTTGTTGAGTACCTGTCATATACCATACATTGTTCTAGGTGCTAGGAATAGGCAGTAAATTAGATAGACAGGGCTCGTATCTTATAGTGCTTATGTTCTAGTTGAGTAAGACTCTGGCCATTTTGGATATTCTACCGTAAGAACTGAGGATTGGGGTTAGGCTGGGAAGGATTTAAGGGAATAGGGAAATGAAGAAGTTGTTTTTCTCTGCTCCAACTTGAACAGAATACAGAATCAAAGGAGAGTGGAGGAATGTCCCCCCTCCACCCCCAGTAGTACTATATGGCTTGGGATGCTGATGTTAGGTTAATTACTTCCTCCGTTAAAGCTAGAAATGTTTTCTGACAATTGCAGATTAAAGGCATAGATGACCACAAGAAGAAATATTTTTGCTTTTTTTTCTTTCTTTGTAGATTTCAGGCAGAAATGTTTTTGAATTTTGTATAAATGTCTTGAAAATTTATACATTATGAATATTGAGTCTGTGTAATTCTTTTACTTGTTTTAAGTAAAGAACAGTGTACTTCTTGCAGTCCTTAGTTTTACAGTCAGAACTGTTAAATCATGTCCATTAACTTTTCTTCCTTAATTATTTCTGATGTACAACTTACACTTTTTGATTATACATTTTCATAAAGTAAAGATAACTTCATTCAAGTCATAATTACTGACTTTGGCCAGGAAATTCCTGCCTCTTGATTATTTGTCCTTCTGTCATACCTGTCTGCCCTAACCTTCAACCTTGATCACTTTTTTGATACTAAACTTGCTTGAGAAAAATCACACAACTGTAAGGGGTTTTTTTCTCCCCAGATTTATGGTTTGTATTACTGGGACTTCAGGGCTCCTTAGACAGTCCTTAGCTCGCCTCCTTCGGTTCTACATAGCCAAGCTGATTCCATCATGTTTCTAGGATCTTGGTTGCATGTTATCTCTTTTATATTTCATCCTTTTCCCTCTTCTCTGGCTCCTTTCTTTCAGCAGCACTAAACCTACTCAAATCTCTTCTATCTTGAGCAAAACAAAAAATCTTTCTCTGAGTCTACTTACGACTCCATTACTCTGTCCTGTTCCTTTCCTTTGTTGCCAGACTTTTGGAAAGAGTAATCAGCAATTGCTGTGTATACTTCCTTACTTTTTCATTCACAAATTGGAGCTGAATTTTCCTTCCACTTTGTTAAGATAAGGTCACTAATGATCTCTTGCCAAGCCAGTGGTAATTTTTCAGTTTTTTTTTCTTTTTTTTATGTGGGCAGCATTTATTATGTTGACTTGCTTCTTGAGTGTCTTGGCTTGTCTGAAAAATTCTGGTCAGATTTGCTTTTCTTCTTCTCTGCGGCTTCATAGCCTAATTGTTGGCCCTTTCTTTGTCTTATTCTTAAATGTTGGTGTTGTCGGGTTTATGTCCTTGGTGGTCATTGGCTACAGTTGCTATCTTCATTGACTCTATACCATTACCTTGTAAAATATTTCTACACCTGAGCTCCAGATAGTTACAGGCTATTCACTAGATATCTTCATATTGACATTTCACAAGCGTTTCTCAAACTGAGCATACCTCTCGCACCCATCAACCTGCTTGCTCTTAGCCCTGATTTTAAGCCCAACTTAAAATGTTTCTTCTTGATTCCCTAATGAGGAAATTTCAGCTGCATTTTAGGCCTATCAATTAAAGCATTGTAATATTATTCTATTTGCTTAATGTCTGCAGTGCTACCTTATTAGGCTCTTGATGTCAGCAGCTCTTAGTCATCTTTGTACTTGTAAACAGTAAACTTCTGTTGACTGTTTTATTGAAAAATGTCTCAGAAAGGTAAAATTCTAAGATGATTGATATAGTATAAAGAGCTTACATAAAATATGTAATCTAAAAAATAATTTAAATTAAGATTTACAATTGGAAACTTGTAGTTTCTCATTCATATCGACCATTTCTATTCATTGTGTTTGCTTCCAGGCATTAGTGATTTATTAGCCTTGAACATGTAGGATCTAGGTTAGTACAGATAATTTCTAGAATGGATAATTGAAAGTAGATTGGTCTTTCATATTCTTTCTTGTTTTCCCTATTAGGAATAATCTTACTGTAAGAATTTTAAAACATTTTTATAAATTGTGCTAGATGTGATTTTTTTTTGAGAGAGAGAGAGTGCGCATGCGTGGGGTAGGGGAGGGGCAGAGGGAGAGGGAGAGAATCTTAAGCAGGCTCCACACTCAGTACGGAGTGGGGCAGGGGCTGGATCTCCAGACCCTGAGATGATTGGTGCCCCACCAATTATTTTAAATAATGCTTTATTTTATCTAAAATTCCCCAGGGTGCAGTTGTTGGCTTAGTCGGTTAAGCCTCGACTCTTGATTTCAGCTCAGGTTATGATCTCAGGGTCATGGGATCGAGCCCCCTGTCAGGCTCTGCCCTCATTGAGGAGTCAGTGCCTCCCTCTCTCTTTCTCCCCCCGCCCCCATGCACTTGTAGGCACTCTCTCTCTCTTTTAAATCAATCAATCAGTCTTTTTAAAAAAAAGATCCTCTCCCTCTTGCCTTCTCCCACCCCACACACACTCTCTCTAAAAATAAAATAAATAAAAATAAAGTACCCCCAAGTACTATCATTTCAACATGTAGTGAATATTTAAAATTATTGAAATATTTTACACATTTTTGTACTAAGTCTTCAGAATCCACGGTACATCTCGTGTCATTGAGTCTAGCCACATTTCAGGTGCTCCATAGGCTCTTGTGACAGATGCCTTTGAATGGATAACAGAGTTCTAGAATGTAGCTTGATGTTAGCTTTACTTTGGGGTTGATACTGTATTTGACATGTTTTGGTGTCTTCTACCACCAACTTACCCTACTTCTTATATACCTTACTTTCTATAACAGCTGTGGGCTTTTTGTTTTTGAGGATCCACCTTTTACCTATTCTCAGTTCATGTGTCTGTAGAGCTGACTCCACTTCCAGCTCTTTAGGGGCACATCACTGGCCAGTTACAGTAAGGTTTTCCTGTTCATGAGATTGAGACTTATTCCTAGGATTTCATGCATAGAGTGGGGTGCTCTTACCTGTGAGGTGTAAGCCTGAGAGCAAGAAGGAGCTGTTGCTGCAACAACCACCTTGTGACAGGACAGTATAGGTTCTGAGTATAGAGCTAGCCCTGAGAGGTAGAGAGAGGGAACCTGGACTTCTGCCATATGACTTTGAGAACTCTGTTTCACTTTGTACCCAAAACAGTGCTTAGAAGATTGATAAATTATCTCTTTTGTTCAGGTCAGTGTGCACTGGCTTGTAGGTGTGGATTAGGGAGGTCCATCTTAAAATAGTCTGTGGTCTTAGAATGCCCTAGTAGCATAGGGTTGTTCTGGGATCGATTGGAGGGTTTCCACCAATTATAATTCAAGTCAAGTTGTGATTCCCAGGCCTCAAATTCTTGACTTCTTATAAAGGGTTGTTTCAGATCTTCTGGTGGGGCAGAAATTTAAGGATTCAACCCAATTACAATGAACAGTAGTGACTGAACTGTCTATTCAGTGAAGGGTATCAGAAATGCAAGTAATACATAATTTAGTCCCCCCAATTTATTTGTTCTCCTTATTGCATTTTATTGCCTTGCCTGTGAGTGTAGGGCTTATTGTGATTTGCTTTTACTGAATTTAAAATCTCTTGTATTTTAAAATATTCTTTTGAAAATAAAGTTCTATAATAAGTATAAAAGTAAAATGATTTTATCCTAATCATTGAAATAATGCAAATATATATAAAGAAAAAAATTAATTTCCTGGTTTTTTTCTTGTTACTTCCCAATCCAGGGTTAATAGCTTGTTACATATCCTTCAAGACCTTATGCTTAAAAATGGAAATAGAATTAATAGAAAATATATTTAAATATATAAATTGAGAGAAGAGAGACAGAGTCAAAGAGTCAGTGAAGCAGAGATACAGAGAACCCAACAGTTTTGATAGAGTCTGAGAGAGAGAGTAATAGAGACACAGAAAGAGAGACAAAGAGGCACAGAAAGTCTCACAGACACAGAGGATTTAACAGACCCATGCAGAGAATACTTTCACTATCTTAAAAATTTACCCTTGTGTTCCACCTGTTCATATCTACCTTTTGAAACTCCGGCAAATACCGATTTTATTTATTTATTTATTTATTTATTTATTTATTTATTTATTTATTTATTTTTACTGTCACCATAGTTTTACCTTTTCCAGAGCATCATTATAATTGGAAACATACGGTAGTAGCCTTTTCAGATTGGCTACTTTCATTTAGTAATATACATTTAAGTTTGCTCTGTGGATTTTCATGGTTTCATACCTCACTTCTTTTTAGTGCTAATATTCCATTGTATGGATGTAGTGCATTTATTTATCCATTCATTCACTGAAGGACATATGGGTTGCTTCCAAGTTTTGGATAATTATGAATAAAACTGCTGTAAACATTCGCATGCAGGTTTCTGTTTGGATATAATTTTTCAGTGTCTTTGATTAAATACCAAGGAGCATGATTGGTGGATCATGTAGTAAGAGTATATTTGGTTTTGTGAGAAACTTTCAAACTGTATTTTTTTTTAAAGAGAGAGAAAAAATTTCACTAGGTAACAGGAAAATAAATAGATTCTACAAAACAAAAAAAGATGGCATTCTGTGTAATAATTACCACCCAAAAAAGAATAGACTGGGAAATGACATCTCACAAGAATAATTGACATCTTGACAATAATAATTAAGATCTGGTTTAGTAGTCACAAACTCCTTTAGTCCTTGTTTGGGAAATTCTTGATCTCGCCTTCGATTCTGAATGGTGCCCTTCCTGGATAGAGTCTTCTCGGCTGCAGATTTTTTCCCATTCTTTTTTTTAAATTAATTAACATATAGTGTATTGTTAGTTTCAGAGGTAGAGTTTAGTGATTCATCAGTTGCGAATAACACCCAGTGCTCATTACATCAAGTGCCCTCCTTAATGCCCATCACCTGGTTACCCCATCCCCCCATACGTCTCCCCTCCGGCAACCCTTGTTTGTTTCCTGTAGTTGAGAGTCTTATGGTTTGCCTCCATCTCTGATTTCATCTTATTTTATTTTTCCCTCCCTTCCCCTATGATCGTCTGTTTTGTTTCTTAATTTCCACATTTATCTGGAAAACAGTATGGAGGTTCCTCCAAAAGTGAAAAATTGAGCTACCCTACAAGCCATCAACTGCATTACCCAAAGGATACAAACATAGTGATCAGAAGATGCACCTGCACCCCAGTGTTTAGAGCAGCAGTGTCCACAATAGCTAAACTATGGAAAGAGCTCAAATGTCTATCAACAGATGAATGGATAAAGAAGATGTGGTGTGTGTGTGTGTGTGTATGAATTATGGACTATTCCTCAACCATCAAAAAAATGAAATGTTACCATTTGTGATCAGAGTTTTCTTCCGATTCAGCACATTGAATAGATCATGCCCCTTCCTTCTGGCCTGCCAAGTATCTTGTGGAGAGATCTGCTCCTTCCATCCTCGTGTTCATTGGATCAAGTGTTTCCCATCTCAGTTGTATTTTTCATTTCTGACTTTTTTTTTTTTTTAAACTCTTTTAATCTCTGTGGGAAGGGCTTCCCTGAAGTCCCCCGTTCTTTTCTTAATCCCAGAGAGTATCCTTAGGATTGTTGCTTTAAATTCTCCATCAGGAGAATTACTTCTCTGTCTCACTTAGATTTCTAACCATGACTTTCTCTTGTTCTTTCATTTGGGATGAAGTCCTCCATCTTGGCATTTTGTCTAAGTCTCTGCCTTCTTCTGGGTGCAAGAAAAGTCCATTTGTTTCCCACTTTGGAGAGAAATGGCTTTATGAAGCAGAGAGTACGTTGTGCCCAGTGTCTGGCATCTCTGTGAGTGCTTTGTGCGCTCTGCTGCTGTGGTTCGGCTGCTCTAGCCTTCAGGCCGGTCATCTGTAGAGGGTCTTGCAGCTGCATGTGGACAGTGTTTGGTCCCAGCCAGAATGTGGCGGGCGAGTTTGCACTAGGTGTGCTCTGGTTTGCTTGTGAAATGGGACCTGAGGCTGCTTGCACAAGAACTGCAGCCCCGCAGAACACTCTAGTCGGGACGAGGTATATGTGGGGGCTTGTGCTGCTCTTCTGGGCAACAGGCCAGCCACTCTGGGACTGAGGCAGGCTTGACTGAGAAGGGCAGCTCTGCTAGGGCACCAGGGTGTGGGACTTGGCATCAGCAAGTTAGGCAGCCCGAGTCCTTGCTGTGCTGCTTACCACCTTAGGTGGCTCTGTGGCAGGAGGAAAATGGCACCAGCCACCTCCCTTTTCC
Organism: Ailuropoda melanoleuca; assembly: GCF_002007445.2. NCBI lineage: Eukaryota > Metazoa > Chordata > Mammalia > Carnivora > Ursidae > Ailuropoda > Ailuropoda melanoleuca. Next base: position 121,524,654 of record NC_048218.1, on the reverse strand, counting down.
CTGGAGAGCAGTCTGCCTCTCAGGAAAGTTGAGAAGAACAAATCGTCTCCGACAGGTGTGTCCCAGGCCTTTTCCAGATTGCTGTTTCCAGGCCATCTGCCCCTGGCTTGTGGGCCTGCCTGCTCACTAAGTGGCACAGTGCTCTGTGGGGTCTCTCCCAGCAAAGCCTGCTGACTTTTCTAACTCCAGGCTTTAGGGATATGATGTGGGCAGGGGCCTGCACTGGTCTTCTGGGGGGAGGGTCTCACTGCGCTGGGCCTGAGGTGAGCTTGACCTGGAAAGACAGTCTCACCAGAGTGCAGGAAGTGGGGTTTGTTGGAAGCAAGTGAGGCAGCCTATGTCGTCTCAGTGCCACCTCCTGCTGGTGCATCTGTGTTTTTGCTGAAAGGTGGGGAGAGAAATGGTGCCAGCGGTCTCCTGTGTGTCCAGTGAGGCCTCTCCAGGAATACTACCTCTCTGCGATGACGCTAGGAAGGGCAGATGGTCTCCCTGCCGTGTGCTACAGGACTCTTCAGATGGCTGTTCCCATGCCCTCTGCCCCCAGGGTGTTTGTCTGCCTTCTCTCCAGGAGCAGGGCAGCACCCTCAGGGCTCTAGGCCAGCCCAGCCCACCGACCTTTCAAACTCCAGGCTTGAAGCCCTGCTGGCTAAAAGAACTCATGAAACTCAGCCCCTCTCTTTTTCCCAGCAAATGGCTTTGGGGAAGTGTTCTCCTTGTGGGTTCCCCTGTGTGCTCCTCTGTCTCTCTTGCTCGCTCTGTGTGTTTCTCTCTCTCATTTCCTTGACCAAGGCTCTCCCTTCTCCACAGCAGTCGTGATCCCTTTCTTCCCCAAACCACACCTCTGCCCTTCCTACTCTCTTTGATGAGGCTGCTTCTCTCCCTTTAGTTGTAGAGTTTGTCTGTCAGTCTTCAGGCCTATTTCTGGGGTACTCAGGATGAGTTGATAGTTACCTCATTGTGTTCCACGGACAAGACCAGCCTAGGGTCCTCCTACTCTGCTACTATTTTAGCTTCTCCTCAAACTGTCTTCAGAAGTGAGCTGTATCATTTTGCATTTCCACATGTAATGAATGAGAGTTCTGTTGTTACATATCCTCACCAGCATTTGGTGGTGTCGGTGTTTTGGTTTTTTGCCCTTGTAATAGGTATGTATGGTACCCCATTCGTTGTTTCAGTTTGCCATTCTTTAATGAGATATGATGTTGAGAATCTTTTCATATGTTTATGTGCCATCTGTGTGTGGGTTTTTTCTTCTTGATGAGGTATCTGTTCACATCTTTTGCCCATTTTTTAATTGGCCTGTTTGTTTTCTTACTGTTGAGCGCAGCGACTTTTTATTACATGTTGTATACCAGTCCTTTATCCCTATGAACTGTAGAATCAGGTTGTCGGTATTCATAAAAGAACTTGCTAGGATTTAATTGGGATTGCGATAAATGCATAGCTGTGACCGGGAAGAAATGACATCTTGACAATATTGTGTCTTCTGTGCATGTACGTGGAATATCTCCATTGGTTTAGATTTTTGCTTCTTTCGTTGAGGTTTGTAGTTTTTCTTATATAAGTCATGTACATATTTTATTAGATTTATAACAAGTATTATATTTTGTTCCTAATGTGAATCATATAATGTTTTTAATTGGAAATTCCAGTTATTCATTGCTGGTAGATAAGAAAGCAACTAACTTTGTACATCAGTTTTATATCTTACAACCTCGTTATAATTGCTTATTAGTTCCAGGACTTTTTTTGATAACTCTTTGGGATTTTTTACATAGACAGTCATGTAATTTGTGAACAAAGACATTTTATTTTTTCCTCTCTAACAGTGTATACCTTTTATTTCCTTTTCTTGTCTCACTGCATTAGCTAGGTCTTACAGTATGACAGTGAATAGAAGTGGTGAGAGGGGCTATTCTTGGCTTGTTCTTTATTGGTGGGAGCTCTCTCACCATTAAGTATGATACTAGCTGTAGGTTTTGTAGATACTCTTTCATAGAAGTTCTGTATTTTTGGTTTGCTGAGTTTGGGTTCTTTTAAATCATGAGTGAGTGCTGGATTTGGTAAGATGTTCTTCCTGCCTCTGTTGCTATGATCATATGATTTTTCTTTGTTAGCCTTAATGTCATGGTTACATTAATTGATTTTTGAATGATGAACCTGGCTTGCATACCTTGAACTAAATCCCATTTGGTCATGGTGTATATATTTTTTCATACATTGTTGGATTTGATTTGCTTAAATTTGGTGAGGATTTTTTTTTTAAAGACTTTATTTATTTGAGAGAGAGAGAGATTGCCAGAGCGATTGGGGGGAGGGGCAGAGGGAGAAGCTGACTCCCTACAGAGCACGGAGCTCCACGTGGGATTCGATCCCAATCACGATCTGAGCTGAAGGCAGACGCTTAACCAACTGAGCCACGAGGTGCCCTGGTGAGGATTTTTACATCTCTGTTCACGAGAAATACTGGTCTGTGGTGACTTTGGTTTTGGTATTAAAGTAATGGTGGCCTTATAAAATGAGTTAGGAAGTAGTCTGTGTCTCTATATTTTCTGGAAGAGATTGTAGAGAATTGATACAGTTTCTTTCTTAAATTATTGGTAAAATTCAGTAAACCCATCTGGGCCTGGTGCTTTTGGTCTTAGAAGGTTATTAATTATTGATTCATTTTCTTTAATAGATATAGGTCTATTTAAGGGTGCCTGGCTGACTCAGCTGGTGGAGCACGCAACTCTTTCTTTTTTTTTTTTTTTTGAAGATTTTATTTATTTGAGAGAAAGAGACAGCAGAAAGAGAGAGCGCCAGCAAGCACGAGTTGTGGGGGGGAAACAAAGGGAGAGGGAGAAGCATGCTCCCCGCTGAGCAGGGAGCCTGACCCAGGTCTTGAGCCCAGGACCCTGGGATCATGATCTTAGCCGAAGGTGGATGCTTAGCTGACTGAGCCACTCAGGCGCCCCAGAGTGTACAACCCTTGATCTCACAGTTATGGTTTCAAGCCCCCCATTGGGTGTAGAGATAACTTAAAAATAAAATCTTAAAAAAAAAGACATAGGCCTATTTAGATTATCTATTTCTCCTTGTGTGACTTTTGGTACATTGTGCCTTTCAAGATATTTTCCCATTTCATCTACATTATTAAATTTGTGGGCATAGTGTTGTTCATCTGTTCCTTTACTATCCTTGAAATTTTTTTTTTTTAAAGATTTTATTTATTTATTTGACAGAGAGAGAGACAGCCAGAGAGAGAGGGAACACAAGCAGGGGGAGTGGGAGAGGAAGAAGCAGGCTCCCAGCAGGGGAGCCCGATGTGGGGCTCGATCCCAGGACTCCAGGGTCACACCCTGAGCCGAAGGCAAACGCTTAACGACAGAGCCACCCAGGCGCCCCTATCCTTGAAATGTTTTTGAGAGAAATAGTGATGTCTTCTCTTTCATTTCTGATATTAGTAATTTGCACCTTTTCTCTTTTTTCCCTTAATTATCCTGGCTAGAGGTTTTACTGATTTTATTTGGTCCTTTCAAAGAATCAACTTCTAATTTTTTTTTTTAATTTTCTGCTTATTTTTATTTTAATTTGCCCTTTTCCCTGAGGTGGTTGCTTAGGTTACTGATTTTAGATCTTCTTTTGTAATATATGCATTCAGTGCTATAATTTCTCTCTCAGCAGTATCTTTGCTTTCTGAGGAGAAATTTGATACAATTTTTGTTAGCTTTGCTACTTTATAGGTAAGGTGTTTTTTTCCCTTTGGCTTCCCTCAAGATTTTTCTCTTTTTTTCTTTGATTCTCAGTAGTTTAAATGTGAAGTATATAGATGTTTTTATATTTGTCTTCCCAGATATTTTTTGAGTTTCCTGGTCCTGTGGTCTGGAGTTATCACTAATTTGGGGAAATTTCAGCCATTGTTACTTAAGATATTTTTTGTTTTCCCTTCTCTTTTTTCTGTTTCTAGTATTCTCTTTACATGTGTGTTAACACCTTTTATAATTGTCCCACATTTTTGGGGCATTTTGTATTTTTCGTTCTCTATTTTTCTTTGTATTTCAGTTTTGGAAGTTTCTTGATATCTTCAGGCTTACAGATTGTCTGCCATGTCTCATGTACCGATTAGCCCATCAAAGGCATTCTCTATTTTTGTTACAGTGTTTGATCTTTAAGTATTTCCTGTTAATTCTCTTAGAATTTCTGTTTCTCTGCTTAGAGTATCCATTTGTTCTTGCATGTTGTCTGCTTTTCCCATTAGAGCCCTTAGAATATTAATCATAGTTTTTAAAATTCCTGGTGTATTAATTTCAGTTTTTCTGCTGTATCTGAATCTGACTCTGACAGTGCTTACATTTTCTCTTCAGACTGTGTTATAGAATACCTTGTAATTTTTGTTTGAAAGCCAAACACAGTGTATTGGATAGAAGGAACTAAGGTAGATTGGCTTTTTGTGTTAGGTTTTATGTTTATCTTCCTAGTGGTTAGGCTGTGCTTATTATTACCGGAAGCTCTGTCAGAGGCTAAGATCTCCCCTGTTGTCTTTTGGGTTCCCTGGAGACTTCTTAAAATGTCTGGGATGTGTAGTTCTTTTAGTTGTATTCTTTTGTTATTATACAGGAGCCCTATTTATATGGTGGTAAGTTATGGAGGGGGAGGGAAAGTATTTTATACTCGTATGATTTGGTCTGTTAGTGAGCCTATAGTATTGAGCTGTGTCCTTCAGAAGTGTTTCTCAGTTTTCTTGCTTTTTTTCCCCCTTAAGTAAGACAGGAATACTAAAGGATGCTGCAGTGGAGTATTTCCTTCCTCTGAGTCAAAGGCTAGAATGTTCTGGAGTTGGATATTTTTTTTTTCTGTCAGATCACAAAGACTCTTGTGGAATCCCAGTCAGTTAGTCTCTGGTAATAAAAATTTCTCTTGAAAGCAGGCTGTGTTAAGAACAGAATGCTCTGGGTGCATTTCATCATGACTGTTTTCCCCCTCCCCTTGTCAGAAGCACAGTATGATTTTTCTCTCATCATCAGTGTGGTGACCTGGTAGGTTTCCTGGTGGTAAAAGTGGCAGAAGTATGGGAGCCTATCTAAGGCTGGATCCCCTGGAGTTTTTAACTGTCAAATTTGTTCACACAGAGTATCCAGCAATTTGTCAGTTACTGTTTGGGCTTTCCTACCCTAGTAATAGTTCCTATGGAGAGTTCTATTCCTGGGCTTCTGCTTTTATGAGTTGTGACTCTTGTATCCACCTGTCTCACTCACTAATTTGGGGGGCATTGTTTTGCTCTGTGACCTCAGTTCTCTGTGGATCTAAGAAGAGTTGTTGATTTTCAGTTTCTTCTCCTATTTTCTTGTCACAATGATGGGTATGGTAACTTCCAAATTCCCTGCGTGTCAGACCAGAATCAGGAAGTCCTGGTGCTAATTGTTTTTTTACTCTGTACTTTACTTTTCTTATTAAAGAATACAGCATATCTCTAGGTGATAAAGTTTTTTCACATAGCTCCATAATGTGCCACAGTATGAATATACAGATTTATTCAACCATTTCTTTATGAGCATTCCATTTTTCCCATTGTTTTTTCCATTACAAACAGTACTGCTAGAAATGGCCTTATACATGTATACTTGCATACTGTTGCTTTTATTTCCTTTGGTTTATTCCCAGATGTGGGATAGCTAAGTCAACAGACATTTGTATTTTTAATTAACAGGTAATCAGGTTATTTTGCCAAAAAGTTGTAGTAGTGTGTGAGTTTCATTTGGAAATCACTGGATATTGTCAGTCTGATAGGTGAAAATGTACTGTCCTGATTACTAGTGAGGTATAGAGCATCTTATGTGTTTAATCATTTTGATTTCCCATGTGCATTCTTTGTGACATTGCCATTTCTTTCAGTTGGGTTATTTGTTTTTTCCTTATCAAATTGTATATTAGACATAGTTGTTAATATATTTAAAAATCACTGTTTGTGTTCCTCGTAGTAAAGTCAGGAAATGGCAGCATAAGAGGAAAGTAAAAATCACCCATCTGCTCACACAGAGATAAACTGCTCTTAGAATTTTGATATTGGACATTTTTCTAACTCTATGTATTTATGTAAGTTCCTACCAAAATGAAAGTTTACTTGCCATGCTATATTTTAAAAAATACTACCACATACGATTTTACTAATGTTTAAATACAATGTAAGGAAAAATAACAGGTAATAGAAAAAACTTCTTAAAAATACAGGTTGTGAGACACCTGGCTGGCTCATTTGGTAGAGTGTGCAACTCTTGATCTTGGGATTGTGGGTTTGGGTTCCACATTAGGTGTAGAGATTACTTAAAAATAAGATCTTTAAAAATAATAAATAAAAATTAAAATGTGGGTTGTGACCTACTAAATTGATTTCATGACACAGTTTGAAGCGTTTGAAACGATTGGAAACGTTGACTTTGAAACATTGCCTAAAACGATATAAATATATAACCTTGATAAAAATAAAACTGAAGTTAAAATATGGGAAGAATATATCCATTAATTCTGGATAATTTGAAAGCCTACTAACATTTTTATTTATTCATTTTTGTTTCAGGCATTTAAAACAATATTATTGAAATACTCAAACATACTTAAAAATAAAGAAAATGGCGTGATGAAGCCCAGTGTTGCCTTTTCTCACATTTATCTTTACCACATTTTGCTAAACTTGTTTTATTTCTCTCCCTACTTGTTTTTATTTTGCTTGACTATTTTTAAGTGAATCCCAGGCATCATATTGTAAACATAAATACTTTATTAATCATCTATCTATAATAGATAATGAAATTGTGGTTGTGTTAAAAAAAAGAAAGAGGGGCTTATACCTAACAAAATACACAATAAATTTGTGATATTATCTAACAGTCAATGTTTACATTTACCTAGTTACCTTAGAAATATTTTTTATAGGAGCTTTGTTTGACTCTGGATCCAAACAAGATCTATATTGTATATGGTTAATTATCATTTATCTCCTAGAATCTGTAGTATCTTCTCTTGCTTTTTAGAAATTTCATTCCACTTACTTACTGAGGAATAGGCCACATTTTGGATTTGGCTAAATGCTTCCTTTCCTTTTAGCTTGTTCTTCTAACTCACATATTTCCTATAGATGGTAATTAGATCTAGAAGCTTCTTTAGATATAATCCAATTCTTTGGCAGTTATACTTCAAAGATGATGCTGGAAGCTATTATGTCTTATGGTTTCTATGGACAGGGATTTGGGAGCATCTTGGCTGGGCAGTTTTGGCTCACGTTCTTTCATAAGGTTGCCATGAGGTGTTATTAGGGCTGGAGTCACAAGGAGGCTTGACCAGAGTTGGAGAATCAACTTCCCTCACATGACTGGCAAGTTGTAGTTCCATTATTGGTGAGACGTCTCAGTTCTTCATCATATGGACCTTTCACCGGAGTTGCTTGACTATCCTGATAGCTTGGTGGCTAGCTTTTCTTAGGGAAGATTATCCAAGAAAGTAAAATGGAACCTGCAGTGTTTATGTGACTTTGCGTTGGTAGCCAGTGACATTATCGCTTCTGCAATACTTTGTTGGTCACACAGACCGTCCTTGAATCACTGTGGGAGGGCATAGATACTGGGAGATAAGAAGCATTGGGGGCCGTTTTGGTGGCTGGTTACCATAGAAGATTTTTTTTTTTCTAAAGAAACTTACTTATTTTTTATTTTAAGTAGGCTCCGAGCGCAAGCAATGTGGGCCTGGACTCAGAACCCTGAGATTAAGAGTCACGCGCTCTACTGACTGAGCCAGCCAGGCACCCCTACCAGTGATGATTTTAATTTTAAAGAACAGGGTTTATATTTTTTTGATCTTATACTTGTCTTTTAACTAAAAATCTTGATTCCCAAGATACTAACATAGTCCTACAATATACATATAATTTTAAGATAACAATACTAATATTAATTACTAAGAAAACCACCTTATTTGGTAGTTTTAGATTTCTTAGTGTTTCTTTTTGTTCTTAGAATATACCCCATTGGGGATAGTCAGTCAAAATACTGTGATACAGACCATGTGCAGCCAGTTTGATACACATTTAGGTTCATCTGTTTCCAATTTTTAGGCATTACTTTTTTACCCTTTTTGGTTTAATGATGTATATTAATCATGTAAAACATTACATGATTCCAAACTCAAAACTTTAAAATAGGCCACATTCAGAATAGTCCAAGTTCCATTTTCTCTTATTCTTGTTCTTGCCCTTACCTGTGGGCAACTGGGTTTTATTTTTAAAACGTTCCGTTCATCATTTTAGTTTCTTTTCTGTATGTTCACCCTCCCCTCTGTGTATAAAAGAAGCATAATAGTAAATGCTGTACTGCACTTGGTTCTTCACATTTAGTCATGTATCCGGAAGATTACTCTGTATGGGTAGAGATTGTCGTCATCCCTATTATGGCTATACAGTACTCTACCGTGTGGGTGTGCCACAGTTAATTCAGTCAGTCTCCTACTGATAGACATTTGCCCTGTTTTCCGTATTTTACTGTTAGAAGTAATGCTGGGGACGGCTGGGTGGCTCAGTTGGTTAAGTGTCTGCTTTTGGCTCAGGTCATGATCTCTGGGTCCTGGGATTGAGCCCCACATCGGGCTCCCTGCTCAGCAGGAATTGTCCTTCTCCCCCTCCCCTTGCTGGTGCGCTCTCTCTCTTTCTCAAAATAAATAAATAAAATCTTAAAAAAAAAAAAAGAATGCTGCATTGAACAGCTCTGTGCCTACATCATTTTGTATTTTTACCATGAATTTTGGGACAGGTTCCTAGAATTGGGCTTAAGTCAAAGGGAAATGCTAAATGTGATTAACCTAGATATTACCAGATTCCTAGCAGTGTATGAGAGTGTTTCTCACAGCTTCTGCAGTACAGTCTGGTGTCATTCTTTTGGATTATTGTCAATTTGTTATTGTGGTGAAGTTTCCGTTTGAAAAATAAATTTTTCTTATGAGCAAGGTTAAGCATCTTTCCATTGATTTAATGGCAATTTGCTGTCCCCCCGCCCCGTGAGTTATCTGTCTTCTTTTGCCCACTTTTCTGTAAGGTTGTTAATTTTTTTCTTTCCAACTTAGAGGGACTTTTTATAATGGATATTAATTAGTTATCTGGAATATAAGTTGTAAATGAATATTTGCCAGTTTGCTTTACTCTTCTAAATTTGTTTGTGGTGTTTTTAGCCATGCAGATTCTTATTTTTACATAGTCACATTATCAAAGTGTTTTCCTCTTATTTCTTCTTGATTTGAATCCTAGTTAGGAAAGTTTTCCTCACTCTGAGGTTATGAAGAAATTCATGTTTTTTAAAAATTTTTTTCATGATTTCATTTTTTATATTTAGCACTGGTTCATGTGCTTTTTTATTGCTGGTATATGTTGTGAGGAACAGATCAGTTTTATCTGTTTCTTTCTGCCTATTCAGTTGCTCAAATATTTCTGATTAATAAGTCCATCTCTTGTCCCAATGAATTGATACTCCATTTTTATCATATATTAAAGTTCTATACGTGCTTGGGTATATTTCTGGATTTCTGTTTTATTTCATGTTCACGTAGCAGTATTACACTTCTTAGTTAAAGACCTTAATTAATATCTGGTAGAGCCTCATGCCAGATCCCCTTTTCTCTTTTAGGTGTTTTCATTGCTCTTATTATTTATTTATTTTTCTATGTGGATATAAAGTCAACTTTATGTTTAATTGTAGGGAAAAACACTCTGTATTTTTAAAAATTGAGCTTGTGGGGGCATCTAGGTGGCTTAGTTGGTTAAGCGTCTTACTCTTGGTTTCAGCTCAGATCATGATCTTGTGGTCCTGAGATTGAGCAAGCCCTGCATGGGGCTCCGTACTCAGCACAGAGTCCCTTGAGATTCTGTCTCCCTCTTTATCTGCTCCTTTCCCCGCTTGAGTTCTCTCTCTGATAAATAGATAAAATCTTTAATAAATAAATAAATAAAAATTGAGCTTGTGCTTAATTTATAAATTATTTAGGGGAAAATTGACATCTTATCATGTTGAGTCTCCCTATCTAAGAATGTATGCATTTTTTTGTGTATAGGTTTCTATCTTATATAAGAGTGTCTTATTAGTGTATCTTTGAAGGATTTGGTACATTTCCAAAGTTAAAAAAATTAATCTCTTATTAGAAATGGATTCTTCCCTTTTGTCTTTTAACCGGTGGTTATGTTAATGACTACTGTATATTTTATTTCTGCTATTTTTCTAAATTGTGTTACTGTTTTTATAATTTTTTCGTTGAATGTTTATGTCTTTTTCAGGGACCAGAAGATCATGTTATCTGCATAGAGAGAGAATTTTAGCTCTCCTATTTCAATTCTTTTTTTTTTTTTTTAAGATTTTATTTATTTATGTGACAGAGATAGAGACAGCCAGCGAGAGAGGGAACACAAGCAGGGGGAGTGGGAGAGGAAGAAGCAGGCTCATAGCGGAGGAGCCTGATGTGGGGCTCGATCCCATAACGCCGGGATCACGCCCTGAGCCAAAGGCAGACGCTTAAGCGCCGTGCCACCCAGGCGCCCCCTCCTATTTCAATTCTTATACCTCCAATTCAGTTCTAATAGAAACAGAATGCAAACCATTCTATTTTAATTTAAAATAATCTCATAGCCTCATTTTAAAAAAAATCAGTTGTAACGTATTTTTATTTAACCCAGTATATCTAATAGATCAATGTAATCAGTATAACAAAGTATTGAGTATTTTGTATTCTTTTTGTTGTTGCTGTAGTAAGCCTTTGAAATCTAGTGTATGCTTTACACTTCCAGTACATTGGTCTAGCCACATTTCAAGTATTCAATAGCCCCATGTGGCTAGTGGCAACTGTATTGCACTGTGCAAGCTCTAAATACATTCTCTGTTATTTAATACCATCAAACATAGATCGATCAAGTACCTATTTTATAATCTGCTTTAACTCAACATCAATAATACATTTCCACATTGATATTACACCTCTACAGTAATTTTCAAAGTACATGGTATGGTGTAGATATACCATAATAACCAGGTTTTTTGTTTTGCTTTTAAATGTTTCATACTACATTGCTTTTAGTGAACATGCTTATAGCTAAATCTTTGCAATCTTTATTTCCTTATGCTAAATATCTATTAATGCACTTGCTATGTAAAAGGATATGTAATTTTTAAAGCTTTGGTGTATATTGCCTAATTATATTTTATAAATCTTCTAATTAACTAGCACTATATAACTTTATCTGTTTACTTCACAGTATTTGTTAATACTGTGTATTTATTGTCTTTCTTTTTGAAATCTTTTCCCTTTAGTTAAAAGTGTTATATTACTTTGAATATTTTGGTTAATAGTGAGATTAAACATGTTTTCATGTATTTTGGGCAAAAATATCTTTTATATTTTTACAGTTCATTTTATATCTCATTTTCTCTTGTGGGATTGATGGTCTTTTGTACTGATTTTTAAGACTTTGTTTTATATTAAGGATATTAATCCATTTTGTAGCAAATGTGTTTCTCCAATTTGTCATTTACCTTTCCCTCTCTTCCATATTGTTTATTTATGTATGTGATTCTAAATTTTTATTTAGTAAAATCTGTTGGTTTTT